>NC_048444.1:22594585-22700460 GCF_004353265.1 Vitis riparia
TAGCCTAAAGATGAAGCGGAATCTGCATGGAAAGAATCCAACAAGTCAAACAAACGAAATCGACCCCACAAAACCTGAAACCCTACCCCACAAAAGATTCAATACCCCACCAAAAGCGCAGGGGGGCAATAGGAAAACCCGAATACAAACAAAACGCAGGAAAAAGCCCTAGAAGCTAACATCAACAGTCAATCGCCCAAATAGCTTCCCCAAGCAAATCAAAACCAAACCAAGAAAAGAGGATATAAGAAGAAGAGAAATCAGAATAGAGTACGTACCAAGTGTAAACTGGAAAGCAGGGTCGAAAATCGCAAATGCAGTCACCGTCACCACCTGAATGCTGCCGGTACACTCACAAGCGAAGACAAACAGTAAGCAAATGAAGCGATAAACAAAGAAAATGCAGTAAGAAAAAAGCAACGGGAGTCCACAGGCTGCTATTTATAAGAGACAGCCCCTCGGTATTCCAAGCGTTCAGCAAAACGCTATCATTAAACCGACACATTGCCTAGGGAATACCTAGAGACGGCGGCTCGCCATAAATGCTCTCCTGTCTCTTCGCCCCCGCTCGCCACGTGGCCCAATGAGAACAAAAAGCAAACTTCGGTTTCAAAAAGCAATCATTCTTTTTTAACCCGCCCATTTTGCTAAGGCAAAATCGACAAGTTAAAAAGGGGGGCATTGTAGGGACCCATCCCTGATGACACGTGGCACACGTCCCCTGACGACACGTGGCACATGATCCTACCCGGAGTATCCACATCCGGATTTCCCCAAGAGTACACGTGGCGCGTTTTCCTATCCGGACCACCGCCATCACTCATCCGGCGACCTTTCATATTCCACCCGGATATGTTCATCCGGATCATTGGCCAAACTGAGCGTGCCTCACTACGTCATTCTGACATCCTGTCACAAATCATATTCCGATACCTGCAGAGTGAAAAGACAGAAGTGACAGCTAGTCACTTCCCGCGATCTCTGACAGCCGTTCGTAGGATGAGGATGTCCCTGCCACCACCTAGTGGCATCATGGTAAACCAAAAAGCCTTCCATCATTTATGGAGGAGAGAGAATTCCTAAATGCTATATATATGAACCTTCGCACAAAGAGGAAGGTAAGCTTCTCAATACCTAGTAAAAGGCCAACTGTGCCATCTGCTTTTATCTCTCTTTCCATGGCTGACAAAACCATCGGAGAGTGTGTCCGGACCCCCTGTCCGGATGCCTTTTGCAGGAACAGCTGAATCAGGAATTCGTATTCGTTGAGATCGTATATCCATCCATTTGGCAACTACGTGGATCGCTGAGAATACGAGGCCTCAACATAGAAGGTCCAAAAAGACATTAACAACGGATACGATGAAATTGAAACTTATCATACTCATCTAAATTAGTATGCTCAAACTTCAAACCATCGCATTCAACTACCAGCTTGACCAGTTTTATAGGAAAGTTGAAATATTGACCTAAAACGTTGAGCCTTTTAAAGACATCCAAGGTTAGATCATGGCCAAACAATTAATAAGATGTTCACTCAAGAATGTCAACCAATTGGATTTATCCTACTCTTAAGGGGCAAACCTAGTGGTGTTTGTCATTTGCCATGAAAGTGGTCAAAAAGGATGTTATACCGAAAGTACAAAAAAAAAATTAGAGATTGCCAAGCAATGGAAATATGCAACATTGATGAGTATTGGAAGTTAAGTCGATTGAGGTTTGCATGATTTAAATAAAACTATGATACTATCCATGCGTGCCTAGCAATGTGTCCAGAAGTATAGGGAGATCGATTTGTCTAGAGGTCCTAACCTCATTTAGCACATGGATGCTACTCTGCGCCTATGCATGAAAACTCCTCTTAACACATGGATCACTTACCCTCATCCAAATGATTAGGAAAACAATTTTGCAAAATCTTGAAAACTATGTGGAGATTTGCTAGAGATAGAAGCTAAATATTGAGATGATGAGGGTTACGGGATAGGAAATTATCTCTTCAATATTGCAAAATCTGTAAGTACATGTTTTGTGAATTTGCGCTGCTAGCCCCCTCCAAATAACGAATTTTTGTCTTGTTCAATTTATCTCATCTTTTATAAATTCATTTCCTTTGTGCAGTAGGCATAGCATTAGTTCACCATCTCCTTGTGGGAATTTGAAGTCCTTGTCAACCAAGGCAGGCCAAGGATAAAAGAGGGTCCTCAACCTGCCTGCATCCTCCCCTAAACCCTGTAAGATTGGCAGCACATAACCTTAGTCTCAGCCTCTGGCTGATTCCAATCCATCACTGCCATACTCAGCTTACAACTCAATCAAGCCCTAGCTAAATGATTCAATTCCAATTAGATAATCAATACCCCTCTAGCTGTTCCCTTTTTCTTAGTTTCTCCTTTCTTTAATATATTTGGACATGAACTGAATTCTATATATGGCTTTTTAGTTTTGTTATTGATTTGTTTACATTTATGTGGCTTATCATTAGGTTGCAAGGACTGTGCTGATGCAGTGCAATTGAGAGCAACATGTCACCTGGCTATCAATCTTGTGATATTGACTATTTCAATGTCTCTTACATCACTCTCACTGGTTTACCAATTGAAGGGAGCGCTGGATTTCATGATATGGTAACAGGAATAACACCTTCCCTGATCCAGAGTCTAGGAGATGCTGCCTCTCTTGAGGATGCTGTGGGAACAAGTAACATCCATTCTGCAGAATTGTATGAAAAGCCATGGATGAATTCAGATGAAATATGTTTCCAGCTTCTTCAAGCCACCATATACATGCGACAAAGGTCTTTCCTCCCAATATTTTTGCGTAGAGTAGCAGAGATGTTTGAAATCATTGTTTTCATAGCCAATCAAAGCATTTATGATGAACAATTACTTGATAAGATGGAAGGTGTTGGATACACCAATATTGCAGTCTATAGAAGCGTTGAAGAAGACATCACTTGAAAAGTGTTGGATTAGAGGACTTTGGAAGTGTTCTTCACAAAGTCTTATGAAGTTTTTCAGTGATTTATGCCAACCTAATGTGATGTCTAGGTGAGTCTCTACTTTAAAGATGATACATACTAGGAAATTCCTGGATAGGAGATTTTGAATGTAACTGGTTTCTAGCTAGAATTTGACCTCTACTTCTTTTACTGAAGGATGAATACTCACAGAAAATGAGACAAGAAGGTTCAGCAAATTGTCCAAGTACAATTTCTTTATTGTTTTTCAATGTTGACACAGTATGATTTCTGTTAGTGAGTTCTTAACAAAATGGGGAAAAGTGGGCAAAATTTTGATTTTATGTTCTGGTTTTGGAAAAAGGATAAACTCGTATCCATCTATGCTAAAATTGTATTCTATATGCAAATTAATGGGTATTTGATAAATCAATTGAATAACTTAAAGTTACTTAATATATTAATTTAAGTCATTAAATAAATTAAATGTGTTTACTTAATGGTATGGCTTAAAATAAAAAATAATTTTAAGTAAAAAATAAAAATAATTAACTTATTCTTAAATTCACATCTTTATTTTACATTTTTACTCATATTTGTCCTAGTTACTTCTATGATCTCTTTTACTAATCCCAACCTTCACTGTTACTCAACTTCCTTTGTTCTACTGATAATTTATAAAGATAATTAATATGTCAACTTAATAATTTAAAATATATTTTAAATTAATATTATCAAACAACTTTAATATTTAAAGTAAAAATTAAGTAACAAGTTTTAAGTTAACAACTTAAGTATAATTTAAATTAAAGTCAATTTAAATCATTAAATAATAAATATTAAGTTTTATCAAACACCTTCTTACTATTCTACTAAAACAAGGAATTCTTTAATTTTAGTGAAATAGAAATTAACCCTATAACATTTTTTGCAATATTATTCTTTAGAATCATGAAATCATTCAATCAAAATGCTCTCAACTTTCAGAGGGTGCTACCATTGGGACGCAAAGGAGGTTCCTCAACTCAAAGGGTCAAATCTAAGTTGTCGTGACATAAGTAATCTCTATCCATGTTTATTAAAGATTGCTGACCTGAATTAACAGCAAAGGGCAGCCAAGGATATCTCCAGAGCCAGGAACATCGTATAGAAGCTCCTCAAAACATGGACAAAGTAGCTGAATCGCATCGCCCAGATGCTCGAGTGTGGTGTCTGCATCAGCCTCAATGAACAAGACGTTGTCTCAGGTGCAGTCCACCAGGAGTTTCCTATTAGACCCTTCTACAAGCCTACCTGCAAACAGGTAGTAATATA
This sequence comes from Vitis riparia, assembly GCF_004353265.1. Lineage (NCBI taxonomy): Eukaryota > Viridiplantae > Streptophyta > Magnoliopsida > Vitales > Vitaceae > Vitis > Vitis riparia. The sequence goes on from NC_048444.1 coordinate 22,598,859, forward strand.
CAAGCACCTGCCAGCTGTCCTAAACCGTAATGATTGTCCTGCCTCCTACAGAATAGTCATCATTGCGGTGAAAGTCAAAGTGTCAACTAGTACTACAGTTCCCTCCTGAGCACTATAAAAAACCCTCCTGAAGCATAACCCAGTACGCGAGCTGAAGCGAGCCTATTCACTTTTCTCTCAAAAGGTTCTAACCCACTTGTGTCTGACTTAAGTTTCGGAAGAGTGTGTCAAACATCCTTTGTGTAGGGAAGAAGTTCACTTAATCCCCTGTTGCTGGGTGGAAGTTCTCTGTGGCACAATAAATGAGGATCTAATTCCAATTGATTGGACACAATTCACAAAAATAAAAATAAAAATAATTTGTAATCATTTTGAAGAATAAATTTTTATTTAAAAACCTTAAATAATAAATAATTTCTTGATTTATTATCAAATAAAAATATTTTATATTAATATAAAATAAAAAAATTAAAATTTTAAAAATTTTAAAATATTCTTTAGAGTAAAATATTTTAAAATTATTTTAAAAAGTAATACTTTTTAGAATAAATTATTGATTTTTTTGTTAAAAAATTTGTTAAATTTATTTTTTGAATTAAAAAATTAGATCATATTTGGTAATGGTTTTCAAAAACAGTTTTCTATTAAAAAAAAATTGACAATCAAAAAATTGAAAACAACTCCTAATCTTAAAAATAAAAATATGGTATTTTTAGATAATATTTTTTAGTTGTTTTTCCTTATTTCTAAAAGTTACTTTAAAATATAATTATATAAATATAAAGAATAATTAAAAATAAAACATTACATAGAAAAATTATTTTTAAAATATGTTTAAAAATGTAAAAAAAAAATACCAAAAATATTTTAGATTCTTAAACAAACATTTATTTTACAAAATATTATATAATAATTTTAAAATTTTAAAACAAGTCTTAAGCTATCAATGGTTCAAGTTTGGATGCTACATGGTATTTCCATCTATACATTTGAAAGAAAAAAAAAATCATAAAATACTATCCTACATAAAATCCTAATTACAAATCTTAATTAATTAATTAATTAATAAATTTAAATTTTAAATTTTATAAATTTAGGTTTAAATTTTAAATTTTCTGAATTTAGGTTATTATTATTATTATTATTATTTTAGACATGTATGTATGAAAATACACATTTTTATGTGGGAGAATTGTGTTTTCAGCTCAGCTAAATTGGGTAATTGAGGTAAGGTCCTCATATCACTGATAATTAAACTCAAAACCCAATGAAAGAGTAGAAATGGAGAGGAATGATATTATTGTCTTTAAAAAATCCCTAAAATACCCTTAACTATTAAATGAAAAAATTAACCAATCACCTTACCTTTCTCATTCTCTCTTTGACTTTTTACCCTTCTCTCACATATTTAATAGTGGAACCATAATCATTTTTCTTCATCAAATTGAATATGAAATATGGTTAAAAATTATTATTGTCAAATGCATTTTTGAAGTGAATAACTTTTAAATACCTCATCAAATATTATTCTTTTTTCAAACTTATATTATTTCTCATATATATTAAATAATTTTTAAACACCTTATAAAATATTAGTATTATTTGTTTGTTCTAACTTGTAAATTAGATATTATCAAATATTATTTTTTTCAAATTTATAGAACATATAATAAATACTTTTTAAACACCTCAAAATATTATTAATTTTTTTTCTAACTTGCAAATTAGACACATGGTGTTTATTATTTCTCATATTATTTCGAAAATAATGTAAACACTATCATGCATATATATATATATATATATATATATATATATATATATTAATCAAGAAGACAATATTTGTAAGACTATTTTACCAACCTTCCAATAATTTTGAAAGTGTAAATAGGGTAATTGGTCGAATTAAAGTCTTCAAAATATTCAAAATTTCTCCATTCCAAAATTACCTAATTGCTCTCCACAATAATCCTAAATATTTTTTTAATAAAGATTTAAATATTTAAAACCATTAGAATAAATACTTTCTTATTAAAGAAATTTTTTCAAAGTAATAAGATAAAAATCATGCAATCTTCAAAACTATAATTACAACAAATATTTTTAATTTTAAAACTAATTTCATAATTTAAATTAATGATTTAGAAAAATAAAATTGTTATAAAAATAATTTTTTATTTTTAATTCCATTTAAATATGATTTTTTTAAATCTCTATTGATAACAATGAAATTATGTTTATAAAGGCACAATAGTAAAAATATATATTTCATTTAGTTTACTTATAATGAGCAATTCAAACATGATTGATTTTAATTTTATTTCCTATGTGTTAATTTTTGTAGGGAATGTCTTAATGACATAGTTTGGTTAAAAAAAAAAAAAAATCTATCAATAATCATCTTAATGTCAAACTCAAGTTATTTAAAATTCGTACAAAACCTATTAGGAGCCTTGTACACTCTTGTACACTTAGCACATTTTTCATGTACAGTTAATGTAATATCCTTGTACAATGACACAAAATTCATATCCCTCATAAGTTATATATCCATATAGGTGTATTAATCATTTTTGCAATGGTTTGGCTGAGAAAATGGTGAATAACTTATGATCAAATTTTTTTTCCCCAAATATCATTATTGGGGAAAATATTGAAATTTTCATGTCAGAGTTAAATAAAGTGCATGACATATGTGTACAATCCTTGGATGACAAGGAAAATAAAAAATGGTTTAGAATCGATTAAAATCATTCACTAAGGGTAATCCAATTTCTTTCTTTTTCTTTTTCTTATTTTAATAAATTTTCAATTAATTCAAATCATTAAAAAAAAAAAAAATCCTTAGTAAACAAATTTGTTACATTTCATATAACTTATTACTAAAAGTCATATTCAAAAAGTTATTAAAATAAAGAAGGAAGAAGATTAAAAAAAATTAAACTTTTTATTTTATAATAGTAAAAAAAAAACTTTAAAATACTTTTTAGTATAAAAGAAATTAAAATAGTGAATATTTATTTTAAACAGTGTTTTAATAAATAAATTATTTACTTCTAAAATGTAAAAGATAATTTTTATTTATTTAAATTAATATTTTTTTTAGAAAGTATTTTCCAAAATAGTCTTTGAATCATTAATAAAATTTTTGTTTATTTATAATTTAAAAATAAAAAATAATATTGATTTTTCAATTATTTATAAAAGAGTTTAAAAAAATAATGAAAAATCCAAAAATGGTTAAATAAGAAAGAATAGTGGCATGTGAAGAGTGGTAGAATAAAGACAAAAATGAGTAAGTTGATATTTTTGTCCATTATTATCTCATATCCTTATCATCTATGGGTGGTTGGAGGACCTTACCTTAATTATCAAGGCTATAGGGGTTGAAAACATAATTTTCCTTTTTATTTTTAGTGGTTGCTAATGGGAGACAAGGGATGTCATTGGACTTTTGAATTTGATTTCCTTTTTAAATTCCTTACTTGTTTTACTGTTATGTTGCTGTGACTCCCATTGTTCCTATCAAAGAGACCACCAATCTCAATCTCATCTATCAAAGAGACCTCAAGTGGGTATTTAATGTAGTTTAATAATTAATATGTACTTATAAAATTCATATTTTTTACTCATATATGTGATATTATTGTTGAATATATCAATAAAACAATTTTAAAATGTTGATTATTACTTTTTATATCATTTTTAAAAAAAAAATCTCCAAAATTTTGTCTCAACTATATTTTGTGACAAAATATTTCTCGATAAATCTATAAAATTGAGTTATCGATATATTCATCAAAATTGATATTTTTATTATTGTTTATATTTTATAATGATTTTATTTTCAATCATACTACCTAGTTAAGATTATTTATTTATTCTCAATGGTAAATGATTTATTTTATTTATTATCATTTATATTATGAATATAATGAATTTAAATGATACAATATTAAGATCTATTATTAGATAAGATTTTATAATTTTATTTTTATTTTAAAACAAATCTAAAACATTATCTAAGGTATTTCCTTTATTGTCAATTAAATTTGTCTTTATGTATTATATATATATATATATATATATATATATATATGAAACTTATATGACTTATTCTTCAATTTTTTGAAATTCTTATGACCAAAATTTATGTGAAAAAATATGTTATAGTATTTATATATATTTGAAATTCTTTTTCTTATTTTAACAAATTTTCCACTAATTCAAATCATTAAAGAAATCCTTAATAAAAAAATTTGTAACATTTCATATAACTTATTACTAAAAGTCATGTTCAAAAAGTTATTAAAATAAAAAAGGAAGAAGATAAAAAAAAAATTAAACTTTTTATTTTATAATAGTAAAAAAAAACTTTAAAATACTTTTTAGTATAAAAAAAATTAAAATAGTGAATATATTTATTTTAAACAGTATTTTAATCATTAAATTATTTACTTCTAAAATGTAAATGATAAAAATAAATGTAAAAGATAATTTTTATTTATTTAAATTAATATTTTTTTAAAGTATTTTCCAAAATAGTCTTTGAATCATTAATATAATTTTTGTTTATTTATAATTTAAAAATAAAAAATAATATTGATTTTTCAATTATTTATAAAAGAGTTTTAAAAAATAATGAAAAATCCAAAATTTGTTAAATAAGAAAGAATAGTGACATGTGAAGAGTGGTAGAATAAAAACAAAAATAAGTCAAGTGGGTATTTTTGTCGATTACTATCTCATATCCTTATCATTTATGGGTAGTTAGAGGACCTTATCTTAATTATCAAGCCTATACGAGATTGAAAACATAATTTTCCTTTTTTACTTTTAGTGGTTGGTAATGGGTCACAAGGGATGTCAGTGGGCTTTTAAATTTGATGTCCTTTTCACATTCCTCGCTATTTTACCATTATGTTGGTGTGACTCCCATTGTTCCTATCAAAGAGACCATCAATCTCAATCTCATCTATCAAAGAGACCTCAGGTGGGTACTTAATGTAGTTTAATAATTAATGTATACTTATAAAATTCATATTTTTTACTCATATACGTGATATTATTGTCGAATATATCAATGAGATAATTTTAAAATGTTGATTATTACTTTTTATATCATTTTAAAAAAATTTCTCCAAAATTTTGTCTCAACTATATTTTGTGTCAAAATATTTCTCCATATATCTATAAAATTGAGTTATCGATATATTTGTCAAAATCGATATTTTCATTATTGGTTAGATTTTATAATGATTTTATTTTCAATCATACTACATAGTTAAGATTATTTATTTATTTTCAATGCTAAATGATTTATTTTATTTATTATCATTTATATTATGAATATAATGAATTTAAACAGTATAATATTAAGATCTATTATTAGATAAGATTTTATATTTTTATTTTTATTTTAAAAAAAATCTAAAACAATATCTAAGGGATTTCCTTTATTGTCAATTAAATTTGTCTTTATGTATTTATATATATATATATGAAACTTATATGACTTATTCTACAATTTTTTGAAATTCTTATGACCAAAATTTATGTGAAAAAATATGTTATAGTATTTATATATATTTGAAATTCTTTTTCTTATTTTAATAAATTTTCAATTAATTCAAACCATTAAAGAAATCCTTAATAAACAAATTTGTAACATTTCATATAACTTATTACTAAAAGTCATATTCAAAAAGTTATTAAAATAAAGAAGGAAGAAGATTAAAAAAAATTAAACTTTTTATTTTATAATAGTAAAAAAAAAAACTTTAAAATACTTTTTAGTATAAAGAAATTAAAATAGTGAATATATTTATTTTAAACAGTATTTTAATCATTAAATTATTTACTTCTAAAATATAAAAGATAAAAATAAATGTTTTTATTTATTTAAATTAATTTTTTTTAAATTATTTTTCAAAATAGTCTTTGAATCATTAGTATAATTTTTTTATTTATAATTTAAAAATAAAAAATAATATTGATTTTTCAATTATTTATAAAAGAGTCTTAAAAAATAATGAAAAATCCAAAAATTGTTAAATAAAAAAGAATAGCGACATGTGAAGAGTGGTAGAATAAAGACAAAAATAAATCAAGTGGGCATTTTTGTTAATTACTATCTCATATCCTTATCATCTATGGGCGATTGGAGGACCTTACCTTAATTATCAAGTCTATCATCTATGGGTGGTTAGAGGATCTTATCTTAATTATCAAGCCTACACGAGATTGAAAACATAATTTTCCTTTTTTACTTTTAGTGGTTGGTAATGGGTGACAATGGATGTCAGTGGGCTTTTGAATTTGATGTCCTTTTCAGATTCCTCACTGTTTTACCATTATGTTGATGTGACTCCCATTGTTCCTATCAAAGAGACCACCAATCTCAATCTCATCTATCAAAGAGACCTCAAGTGGGTATTTAATGTAGTTTAAAAATTAATGTGTACTTATAAAATTCATATTTTTTACTCATATACGTGATATTATTGTTGAATATATCAATGAGATAATTTTAAAATGTTGATTATTACTTTTTATATCATTTTAAAAAAATTTCTCCAAAATTTTGTCTCAACTATATTTTGTGTCAAAATATTTCTCCATATATCTATAAAATTGAGTTATCGATATATTTGTCAAAATCGATAATTTCATTATTGGTTAGATTTTATAATGATTTTATTTTCAATCATACTACCTAGTTAAGATTATTTATTTATTTTCAATGGTAAATGATTTATTTTATTTATTATCATTTATATTATGAATATAATGAATTTAAACGGTATAATATTAAGATCTATTATTAGATAAGATTTTATATTTTTATTTTTATTTTTAAAAAAATCTAAAACAATATCTAAGGGATTTCCTTTATTGTCAATTAAATTTGTCTTTATGTATTGATAAAACAAGGCTATGAATTAATTAAGGAAAATACCCAAAAGGGGGGGTGAATTGGGTTTTTCAAAATCTTTTTCCACACAATAATATATGCACAAAACAAATAAAGGAAAGAGATAAGGTTAGAGAATTCAAACTCGGGTTTATGTGGTTCGGCCCTTCCTTGCCTACGTCCACTCTCCTCAATCTCCTAACCGAGTGAGGGTTCCACTAACTTGATGCTTCAATCAAGCTTTCAATCGTCTTACACTTGGATTCCGGCTCCAATGGGCTCTTACACAATCACTTCAAGATTTGAACCACTTGAAGGCTTTCACACTTAGTTTACACAAGGATGAACTTCAACCTAGCTTAAGGATGGCTCAAGTACAAGAGAAAGCTAGGATGAATTGCAAGGTGCACTAAGAATATGCAATGATGGTTTTGATGCACTTAAAAAGAAATGGAGAGCTTTTTGATCAAGAACAGGTAGGTAGGCTTTGAATGCAATAGTTCTCTTAGTCATAAATGAAGAGGAGCTCTCATTTATAGGTTTCTAAGCTCGGGAGACAAAAACAGCAGAAAAGTAGCCTCGACCGGACGAGCAAAGGGTCGACCGGATCACTAGCCGTTGGTGCAATTAATGCATGGCAGGTTACCGTTGCCTCGACCGGACATCGACCGGACCTCGACGGACCGACCGGACGAAGGTGAGGCTCGACCGGGAAGAACAAGCTACTGGAGAGAGAGAAATTTTTCTGCTCCCATCGACCGGACCTCGACCGGACAGGTAACCGGTCGACCGGTTGAGCCTTTTGGCCCCGAAACCTATCCTTTTTGATTTCTTTCTTTTCCAATACTTAGGCAAGGTCTTTAGGTGAGTTAATATGCCAATTTTGAATCAGTTTGCTCTAAGGTATATTTAATAAAACTCGGTTTTAAAGAAAATCAAGTTTTAGAGAATAAACCGAGTTTTCTAAGATGCATGAAAAGGTATGAACATCCTAAGTGCACTCATGCTATCATCTTACATTCATTTCCTATGATTACAAGTCTTCCAAATGATCTCGATCCCGTATTCGTTTGGTCCTTGATGAATTTTTGAGATTAAGCCTGAGATTCTTAACATTTAAAACAATTAGTCACTTAACCATGGTTTGTTATCATCAAAACCTGATTAGGAGAACCCTTGGGCTAACAATCTCCCCCTTTTTGATGATGACAACCTTGGTTATCTAGGAGACAAAGAAATCTCCCCCTCAAACCAATCATGGAATAATCAACACAAAATTTAGGAAATTTAAAGCGAGAAGACAATGTGAATCAATAAGAGTGTCATATCATATATAAGCATGAGCAACAGTACATGAAAGCATAAGTATGATATGCATGGAAATGAAAAAGTCTCCTAATGTCCCTATCCTAACATATCTCCCCTTTGGCAACATCAAAAAAGAAACGAAGGGGGATCCCAAACGAATCAAGGCTGAGGAGGTGGTGGTGGAAACACTGAACGGAGGTAAGCCATCATCTCCTCGTGCTGACTCTCCTGGCGGCTCTCAAGACGCTCAATCCTCTGTACAAGATGCTCAAACTGAGAAGTAAAGCCGACCTGATACTGATCGATGCGATCCTCCATGGAATAAAAGCGAGTATCATGAACCACTGCTAACTCCTCCATACGAGACCCGAGAGAGCTGATCTGTGCCGACAAATCCATCCAAGGTGGATGATCAGGAGTCGGAGGAGCCTGAGATGGTAGCTCGGTAAATGATGGCTGAGATGAGTGGCCTGCGGCGAAGGATGGCTCAGTCATCATAGGCTCGGGAAGATAGCCTCAACATGAATGCCCTCTGACTGACGTGGAGGCGGAATGTCAAGCTCGGGTCCTGTCTGCTCAAAGCCCCTCTGAGGGTCCAACCCATCCTCCATCTCTCTGATCTCATCCTCCTCCGCTACTCCGGGATGTCCTCGGGCCTGTCGCTCGGCTTTCCTAACCCATGACCCATCGGGGGCCTTCTCAAGCTTCATGCGTCCCAAAGAATGCTCGTCATAAGTGTCATATATGCTGGGTGCCTCAAACTCTGTCTCTCTACTCAAGTCTACCCCAGCATCCTTGAAGACACGAGTGAGGAAGCGGCCGTAAGGAAGCACACGTGTGGTACTCTCACAGCAGGCCATCATATGCCTCATCATCACATATCCTACGTGTATCCGCCTCCCGTAAGAAGTGAGTCAACAAGAAAGGCCTCATAGTAGGATACCTCATCCCATCCGATGTCCTCCACGTGGCAATAAGATGGAGCATATCATATGGTGAAGGACTCGGCTAGGCACGGTCAGACTGTGTGCTGAAGGTTTGCCCGTCCCATGGGCAACTGCAAGTCCGCACAGTCTCTGAATGGCCTCGCTAGGCTCGAACCCTGGGATAGTAGGCCATGCCTTGGCCTCATATACTGGGAGACCAACAGGAGGAATGTCAAGGATGCGGCAGATGCTATCCGGACTCAGCTCAATCTCAACTCCTCGGACAATGGTCCTAATCGGTCCTCCAAGTCCATAGGTCATCCTGGAGTAGAATGCACGCACTAAGGTCGGATAAATAGGCTCGAAATTCATCACAACTGGCAGCCATCCCATCCTGACGAAAAGTCCCTCAAACCCGAGGCTCTGAAGTTGGGAGAAATTGATGTTTCTCCTGGAACCACCTTTCTTTTGGAAATGCGCCTTGTACCTTTGATAATCCTCAACTGAGCCGAAGAGGGCGGTGTCGTATCTCGCCTTTCGGCGAGCCTCGGTCTGCTCAGGCTGCTGAGAGGGCTCAGCAGGGCGCTTGCCCTGAGCTCTGGAAGCACCCGTCTCCTTTCGAGGAGCCATCCGAATCCAAAAATGGAGATAATCACGGAGAGATGAAGCGATCAAAGAGAGAAGCCCAACTGAATAACCCTAGGCGCGGGAAAGGAGCAAAACCAGAAGATGGCGCGCAACAGAGGGAACGTCCAGATCCGAAGTCCAAAGCCGTCAGAGATGAAACCCTAGCCTCAAAATCTCGTCAAAATCACTCCAAGCCCTGAAATCGGTCCAAGAAATAGTCCAAACAGGTCTCTGAAGGCGGGAAGATGAAGAGGCTTCAAGGAATACCAGAGAACAGTGAAAAAAACTTATGCGCGGGGGCTCTTTAAATTCCCAGCCCCGACGAACCGATCGACCGCTTGGTCAACGGTCAACGTTCTCATTTTCCAATTTTTCTTGCATTTTCTTGTCTTGTGATCCTCCCCCTGCCCTTTTCAGTTGAAATCCCCAATTTTTGATGTCCAATGCCACGGGAATTTGTATTTTTGGTCAAAAATTGACCTATTTCCTAAGGGATTGCTATATGATGCGTATGAGATGAAATTTATGCAATCATAATGTATTTCCAACAAGAATTCATTAAACAAACATCAGATCAAAGAGAAATAACCCCTAGTTGTCTTCTAATATCGGAAAATTGTTCTTCACTTAGAGGTTTTGTAAAAATATCGGCAAGTTGATCTTTTGTGCTTACAAATTCAAGTGTAATGTCACCCTTTTGTGCATGATCTCTAAGAAAATGATGTCTAATTTCTATATGCTTGGTCCTAGAGTGTTGCACGGGATTTTTTGAAATATTTATGGCACTAGTGTTATCACATTTGATAGGAACATGCTCAAAAGACAAGTTAAAATCACTAAGTGTTTGTTTCATCCAAAGGATTTGTGCACAACACAAACCGGCTGCTATGTACTCGGCTTCAGCCGTTGACAAAGCTACCGAATTTTGCTTCTTACTATGCCATGAGACAAGTGAGTGTCCTAAGAAATGACAAGTGCCACTAGTGCTCTTTCTTTCAACTCTACAACCGGCAAAATCGGCATCCGAGAAACCAATCAATTCAAAATTATCACCCTTAGGATACCACAAACCAATATTCATTGTCCCTTTCAAATATCTAAGAATTCTTTTAACGGCACTTAAGTGAGATTCTTTAGGACAAGATTGAAATCTAGCACACAAGCATACACTATACATGATATCGGGTCTACTAGCGGTCAAATAAAGCAAAGATCCTATCATGCCTCTATACATAGTTGAGTCAATAGATTTACCTTTTTCATCCATGTCAAGCTTGATGGATGAGCTCATTGGAGTTTTCATCACCTTGGCTTCTTCCATGTTGAACCTCTTGAGAAGATCCTTTATATACTTTGCTTGATTGATGAAGGTTCCTTCCTTTAGTTGCTTGATTTGAAGTCCAAGGAAGAAATTGAGTTCTCCCATCATGCTCATTTCAAATTCACTATGCATACACTTAGAGAAATCTTCACAAAGAGAGTCATTAGTAGCTCCAAAAATAATATCATCAACATATATTTGAACTAGGAGCATATCCTTTTCTTTGGTTTTTATGAAAAGAGTTGTATCAATTTTTCCCATTTTAAAACCCTTTTTCAAAAGAAATTTACTAAGCCTTTCATACCAAGCTCTAGGTGCTTGTTTCAAACCATAAAGTGCCTTTTTGAGTTTAAAAACATGGTTTGGAAAGTTAAAGCTTTGAAAACCGGGTGGTTGTTCAACATATACTTCCTCATTTATGAACCCATTTAGAAAAGCACTTTTCACATCCATTTGATATAGAATAAAGTTTTTGAAACATGCAAAAGCAAGCAACATTCTAATTGCTTCCATTCTAGCTACGGGGGCAAAAGTCTCTTCATAGTCTATTCCTTCTTCTTGATTATACCCTTGGGCTACCAATCTTGCCTTATTTCTTACTATGATGCCATTTTCATCCATTTTGTTTCTAAAGACCCATTTGGTTCCAATGACACTTTGATTTGAAGGTCTTGGTACTAGTTCCCATACTTCACTTCTTTCAAATTGATTTAATTCTTCTTGCATAGCAATCATCCAATTTTCATCAACTATAGCATCTTTTATGTTTTTAGGTTCAATTTGAGAGATGAATGCAAGATTATTACAAATATTTCTAAGGGATGATCTTGTTCTTACCCCACTTGATGGATTACCAATGATTTGATCTTGTGGATGATTGATGACAAACTTCCAATCTTTTGGAAGGTCTTGGCTTGATTCACCTTGCACTTGTTGAGGAGGAGGTAGTGCCAAAGGTGATTCTTCTTTCTTGGGATCCTCTCACTTTCTTCTTGTTGTCTTTTGTCTTCAATTTGCAATTTTCCCATGGAGGTCTCCAATCCTAAATCATCATCAAAACTTTCTCTTTCTTGAAGAGAATTGTTAGATTCATCAAAAATGACATGGATGGACTCTTCTACAACCATGGTTCTTTTTTGAAAACTCTAAAAGCTTTACTTGAAGTTGAGTAGCCAAGAAAAATTCCAACATCGGATTTTGCATCAAATTTTCCAAGATTATCTTTGGTGTTTAATATAAAACATTTGCACCCAAAGACTTTGAAATAGCTAATGTTGGGTTTCTTGTTTTTCCAAAGCTCATAGGGAGTTTTCTTAAGAATGGGCCTCAACAATATTCTATTTAAAACATAGCAAGAAGTGTTTACCGCTTCGGCCCAAAAATACTTTGGCAAATTGTTTTCATTTAGCATGGTTCTAGCCATTTCTTGAAGAGTTCTATTTTTCCTTTCAACTACCCCATTTTGTTGAGGAGTTCTAGGAGCCGAAAAATTGTGATTGATACCATGCTTATTGCAATATTCCTCAAAGTCAAAATTTCAAATTCTCTCCCATGATCACTTCTAATGCAAGTAATAGAAAAGCCTTTTTCATTTTGAACCTTGTTACAAAATTTTGAAAACTCATAAAAAGCTTCACTCTTTTGACTTAAAAACAAGACCCATGTGTATCTAGAGAAATCATCCACAATGACATAAGCATAAGATTTTCCTCCTAGACTAGGTGTCCTAGAAGGACCAAATAAATCCATGTGTAGCAATTCAAGAGGTCTAGATGTTGAGATGAAATTTTTGTTTTTAAAAGAGTTTTTGATTTGCTTTCCCATTTGACAAGCTTCACAAATTTTGTCTTTTTGAAAATTAATTTTGGGAAGGCCTCTAACAAGTTCATCTTTGTTGAGTTGGGAAATGAGGTCCATGTTAGCATGTCCCAACCTCCTATGCCACAACCAACTTTGATCATGCATGCTTGAAAAACATCTATCATGGCCATCATATTTTGAAATATTTATAGCATATACATTTTCACATCTATGGCCAATGAAGATGGTTTTGTCATTTTGAATATCCTTGATGATACAATGAGATGCTTCAAAAATTACTTTAAAACCTTTGTCACAAAGTTGACTAATGCTCAAAAGATTGTGTTTTAAACCATCTACTAATAAAACACTTTCAATAAGGGAGGATGTACCATTACCTATGTTACCTTGACCAATGATTCTTCCTTTTGCATTGTCTCCAAAGGTGACATATCCTCCTTTTCTCTTTGTAAGGAAGGCAAACTTGGATTCATCACCGGTCATGTGTCTTGAGCACCCACTATCCAAGAACCATTTATCCTCCTTTGAGCCCTACAAAATAGAATTCAAGTTGATTTAGGTACCCATGTCTTTTTGGGTCCTTGAGGGTTAGTGACTTTGGATTTTTCAACCCAAACCTTTTTAACCTTAGCATTTGAATTCTTTTGAGCACCATTTCTTAAGGGACATGTACTACTAATGTGCCCTCCTCTTCCACAAAAGTTACAAATAGTGGAAGGACATTTACTTGAGGATTCTTTTACAAAATAGTTTTTAAAATACTTTTGGTTCTTTGAAGATTTGAATCCTAGTCCTTGTTTGTCAAAAACACATTTTTGGCTTGCTAAGATCATTTCAAAGGACTTTTGTCCACAAGAGAAAATTGAAAGAGAGGAGGTCAACCATTCATTTTTCTTTTTCAAAATTTCATTTTCATTTCTTAAAATCTCATTCTCTTTTTCAAGATGAGTTTTAGAGATTTCATCAATCGAAAACTTTTCTTTCACTTCCTCAAGTTCTTTTTCAAGTTCTTGAATTCTCTTTTTAAGAGAATTATTTTTCAAACTAAGTTTTTCAAAATCATCATATAGTTCTTCAAAAATAGCATGCATATCTTCATCACTAGAGTAAGAGTTTACCTCATCAAGATCATCTATTGCCATGAAGCACATGTTTGCCACTTCTTTTTCCTTTTCTTCCTCGGAAGATTCTTCACTCTCACTCCAAGTAGCCATCATTGCCTTCTTCATTCTTCTCTTGGCTTCAAGTTTGTAGAGAGGACAATCATATTTAATGTGTCCCGGTTTTTTGCATTTGAAGCATATCAAATCTCCTTTCTCTTCCCATTTTTCCTTGTCACCATGTGATGAGGATTCTCTTCTTGAGGGATTTCTTCTAGAGATAAACTTTTCCCTCTAAACCTTTCACCTCTCATGTACTTGTTTAGCTTTCTTGTGATGAGAGCTAAATCATCATCTTCTTCACTTGGTTTTTCTTCTTCAACATCCTCTTCTTCCTTGGTTGTAGCCTGAGAGCTATGCTTTTTCTTCTTTTGTCTTCACTTTCTTGTAGTTGCTTTGTCAAACTGATTTCATAAGTCATTAATGACCCTAAGAGTTCTTCCATAGGTAGCTTGGTCAAATCTTTAGCTTCTTGAATAGCGGTGACCTTTGTATGCCACTTTGAGGGGAGAGACCTCAATATCTTCATCACCTTTCGGATTCATTTATGACCCTTCCAATGCTTCAAGGCCATTGACAATTTCAGTGAACCTAGTAATCATCTCAACAATAGTTTCAGTTTCTTTCATTGAAAACAATTCATAGTTATGGACAAGTATATTAATTTTTTACTCTTTCACTTGATTAGTTCCTTCATGAGTTATTTCAAGCAATCTCCAAATTTCCTTAGCAGATTTACATTGGCATATTCTATTGTATTCATTCCTATCCATAGCACATTGCAAAGTATAACGGCTTTAGCATTTAATTGAAAATTTCTTCTATCAAGCTCATTCCATTCTTTCTTGGGTTTTGGAACCAAAACTCCATCAACTATTTAGTGGGAAGAGTTAAGCCATCTTCAATGACATCCCATACATCTAAATCAGTTGATTGTAAGAACCAAGTCATTCTAGATTTCCAATAGGGATAGTCGTTCCCGTAAAGAATGGAGCTCTATGTTTTGAACAATTTTCAGGTTGAGTTGAGCTTGATGGAATAGCCATTTTCCTCTTAGACGATTAAGTCTTAAGCAAGAGGTCTAGCTCTGATACCAATTGATAAAACAAAGGCTATGAATTAATTAAGGAAAACACCCAAAAGGGGGGGTGAATTGGGTTTTTCAAAATCTTTTTTCACACAATGATATATGCACAAACAAATAAAGGAAAGAGATAAGGTTAGAGAAATCAAACTCGGGTTTATAGTGGTTCGGCCCTTCCTTGCCTACGTCCACTCTCCTCAATCTCCTAACCGAGTGAGGGTTCCACTAACTTGATGCTTCAATCAAGCTTTCAATCGTCTTACACTTGGATTCCGGCTCCAATGGGCTCTTACACAATCACTTCAAGATTTGAACCACTTGAAGGCTTTCACACTTAGTTTACACAAGGATGAAACTCTCAACCTAGCTTAAGGATGGCTCAAGTACAAGAGAAAGCTAGGATGAATTGCAAGAGTGCACTAAGAATATGCAATTGATGGTTTTGATGCACTTAAAAAGAAATGGAGAGCTTTTTGATCAAGAACAGGTAGGTAGGCTTTGAATGCAATAGTTCTCTTAGTCATAAATGAAGAGGAGCTCTCAATTATAGGTTTCTAAGCTCGGGAGACAAAAACAGCAGAAAGTAGCCTCGACCGGGACGAGCAAAGGGTCGACCGATCACTAGCCGTTGGTGCAATTAATGCATGGCAGGTTACCGTTGCCTCGACCGGAACATCGACCGGACCTCGACCGGACCTCGACCGGACGAAGGTGAGGCTCGACCGGGAAGAACAAGCTACTGGGAGAGAGAGAAAATTTTTCTGCTCCCTCGACCGGACCTCGACCGGACAAGGGTAACCGGTCGACCGGTTCCCCAACCGGTTGAGCCGGTTGGCCATAGCCTCGACCGGTTGAGCCTTTTGGCCCCGAAAACCTATCCTTTTTGATTTCTTTCTTTTCCAATACTTAGGCAAGGTCTTTAGGTGAGTTAATATGCCAATTTTGAATCAGTTTGCCTAAGGTATATTTAATAAAACTCGGGTTTTAAAGAAAAACAAGTTTTAGAGAATAAACCGAGTTTTCTAAGATGCATGAAAAGGTATGAACATCCTAAGTGCACTCATGCTATCATCTTACATTCATTTCCTATGATTACAAGTCTTCCAAATGATCTCGATCCCGTATTCGTTTGGTCCTTGATGAATTTTTGAGATTAAGCCTGAGATTCTTAACATTTTAAAACAATTAGTCACTTAACCATGGTTTGTTATCATCAAAACCTGATTAGGAGAACCCTTAGGCCCATCCTCTTTAAACTGCAGCTCTCTGAGAATTTTCTTTAGCCATATAGCTTGACAGGCACATGAAGTGGCAGCAACAAACTCAGCTTCTGTGGTTGATAAAGTGACGATTGGTTGCTTTTTCGATGACCATGAAACAGCTCCTGTACCCAATATGAAAACATACCCAGATGTGTTTTTCCGATCCTCTGAATCTCCTGGCATAATCACTATCTGTGAAGCCATACAAATCTGATTTTTCTCCCTTCTTGTAGAACAGCCCAAACTCCTTAGTACCTTCCAAGTACCGGAAAATCCTTTTTGCAGCCAAGAGATGAATCTCAGTAGGACACTCCATGTACCTACTAATGACACTTACAGCATGCATTATATCAGGTCTTGTTGTAGTCAAGTACATTAAACTCCCTACAATCTACTTGTAAAAAGTGTTGTCAACCCTCTTTCCTCCATTATCTTTGTTTAGCTTTAAGCCAAACTCAGATGGTGTATTCACAGGATTACAATCCTTCATCTGAAACCTGTCCAAGATTTCTCCTACGTACTTCTTTTGAGAAATAAAAATTCCAGTAGAAGATTGCATCACTTCAATGCCAAGATAATAATGCATCATGCCAAGATCAGACATCTCAAATTCAAACATCATGGACTTCTTAAAACTTTCAAACATGGCACTATCATTTCCAGTGTAAATCAAGTCATCCACATATAAACAGACAATGAGCATTTTACCTCCGTCTCCAACTTTTATGAAAAGTGTATGTTCATAAGGACATTTTTGAAATCCTTCCTTCAAAAAATAAGTTTCTATACGATTATACCAAGCCCTTGGAGCTTGTTTTAATCCATATAGAGCCTTTTTTAACTTATACACTTTATGCTCATTGCCAAGTTTCACATAACCAGGAGGTTGATTAATGAATACCTCTTCACTCAAATCACCATGGAGGAATGCCGATTTCACGTCCAACTGAAAGATAGGCCATGAGTTTTGAGCTGCCAATGCGATCACCAATCTGATTGTGTCATGCCTTGCAACCGGAGCAAAGACTTCTTTGTAATCAACACCGAACTCTTGCTTATAGCCCTTGGCCACCAAGCGTGCCTTGTACTTGTCGACTTCACCATTCTCCTTCAGCTTTGTCTTGTACACCCACTTCACACCAATTGTTTTGTACCCTTCTGGAAGATCAGATAACTCCCAAGTGTCATTCTTTTCGATGGCTGCAATTTCAGCATCCATAGCCTCTCGCCATTTTGATTCTTTGACAGCACTCTCAAACACTACAGGATCACAATCTGAAAATAGAGCAAAATGAGTGAGTGGGTCGTCAGATTGATCAATTCCGGTTACCTCATAATCTGACATCCATGCTGGCCTCCTTCGAATACGATGAGAACGTGATTCAGCTGCTGCTTCTGGTACTGTTGGAGTGACTTCAGAGGCTACAGAAGTTTCATTTTGAGGATACTCAACTGCGCCAGTTGCTGGAGCAAGGTGTTGCTGCGACTGGTTGGCTTCATCACCATCAAAATTAGTTGGAATTGGTTTTCCAACTTCATTTTTGCTCCAATCCCAGATCTGATCTTCATAAAAAACAACGTCTCGACTGATAAGTATTTTCTTAGTGTAAGGATTGTAGAGCTTATAAGCTTTTGACTGATCACTAACACCAAGAAAAATACATTTTTCTCCCTTGTCATCCAACTTCTTCCTCTTCTGATCTGGAATATGGGCATATGCAACACACCCGAAAATTTTGAAGTGATCAACCGCTGGTCTTCGACCGCTCCATGCTTCCTCTGGTGTCATATTCTGAACAGCAAGAGTGGGACTTCTGTTCAAAATATGAATACTCCAATTTACTGCTTCAGGCCAAAAGCTTTTTGGAACTCCACTTCTTGACAAAAGGCTTCGCACCATATTCATAATAGTGCGATTTTTCCTCTCGCAAACTTCATTTTGCTGGGGCGTGTAAGCTGCAGTAAGTTGCCGCTTGATTCCATGAGTCTCACAAAAATTTGCAAATTCATGTGAGTTATATTCTCCACCGCGATCTGTGCGAAGAATTTTTATGGGACTGCCAACTTCTTTCTCAACTAGCGCTTTATAGCTTTTAAAGGCTAGAAAGGCTTCGGACTTCTCTTGCAAAAAATAAACCCAGCTTTTGCGACTAAAATCATCAATGAAAGTAAGTACATATCTCTTACCTCCATTAGAGCAAGGAGTTATGGGCCCGCAAATGTCGGAATGAACGAGCTCTAGTGCAGCCTTTGCCCTCCATGATTTCCCTTGTGGGAATTGATTACGGTGTTGTTTGCTAACAACACATTCTTCACAGACTGCAGAAGGAGCTGTAATTTGAGGAAGACCAATCACCATATTCTTCTGCTGTAGAGTCTTCAAACCACCAAAGTTTAGGTGACCATAGCGAAAATGCCATAGCCAGGCTGCATCCTTTAACTTTGCCGAGAAACATGAATGAGTGGTGTTGTGGAGATAAAGAGGGAACATACGATTCGTCGTCATGTTAACTTGAGCAATTAATCCCAACTTTGCATCTTGAATAAGACATACTCCATCTTTGATAGAAATCTCGTAACCCTTTTCTTGCAGCTGACCCACACTAAGCAAGTTGGTCTTTAAATCTGGCACAAAAAAGACATTAGAGATAGTGTGGGTGGTGTTTCCTTTGGTTTGGAAAGCTACCTTTCCTTTTCCCATAACAGCAACCATGGAGTTGTCACCAAACTTCATAGAGTTGTGGAAAGATTCGTCCATCTCAAAGAACAACTTCTTATTTCCACACATGTGGTTACTGCAGCCAGTGTCTAAATACCACATATCTTGTTGAGTCTCTTCCTTCACATGACACACCATCAAAAGAGACACCTCTTCTTCTTTTTCTGCAAAGTTAGTTCTTTCTCCATTCTGTCTATTCAAATTAGTTCGACATTCAGATTGATAATGACCATACCCGTGACATTTGTAGCATTCAACGTTGGACTTGTCTACGGGCCTTGGTCTATAAGATGTTGACTGATGGCCTCCACGTCTCTTCCTCTTCCTTGAAATTGATTCTCTTAGTGCTGATGGTGATGTTGGTTGCCACGATCAGTGTTGTGCCTGCCTCCTCTACCTCGACCTCTGCCTCGACCTCGTCCTCTATCAACTCTACTTTGTGTAAAGTGAGTTTCGGATAAGGCCTTCAATGCTTGTTCCTCTTTCACCTGTTGGTTTATTTTTTGCTCATGAACCAACAAAGAACTTTGTAATTCATCAATTGACAATGAATCAACATCATTAGCTTCTTCTATCGAACAGACAACAAAATTAAATTTTGGTGTCAAGGATCGAAGAATCTTCTCAACAATGAGAACATCCTCTGTCTTGTCGCCATGGATCCTCATCTTGTTAATGATTGCCATCGTTCTTGAAAAATAGTCTGTAACTGATTCTCCTGACTTCATTCGAAGCATTTCGAAGTCCGAGCGAAGTGCTTGAAGTTGCTGCCTCTTAGCCCTTGCTGTACCTTGGTATTTCTTCTTCATGGAATCCCAAATATGCTTGGCGGTGTCCTTGCAAAGAATGGTTTCCAAGATTGAGCGATCAATAGCTTGGAAAAAATAATTCTTTGCCTTGAGATCTTTCAGCTTCAGTGCTTCGAGCTCCATTTTCTGCACATCTGTCAGCACCACCCCTTCTGCTGGTTCTGCTACTCCAGAAACCACAACTGGCCAGTAGTCTTTGGACCTCAAAAAATTCTCCATGAGCATGCTCCAATGGTCATAATGACCATCAAAACGTGGAATGGCTGGCTGCACAAAAGTGTCTGAAGCCATCGTTCTCCTATGCTGCTGCAAAACGGAAAACAAATACAGAGATGCTGCTATACCCACTCTCTATCTCACTTTTCACTTGGTGGCTCTGATACCACTGTTACAAATTGAAAAAGAGAAAGACAACAATAATAACTGGAAAGCAGAGACTATTTACTAATCTGCTCACACTTTATTGATAAATCAAACAACCTTTAAATAGGCTCATACACAGAAGGATAAGACCAAGAAAATAAGAACTGCTGCAGCATGAAAATAGGATCATGCATACACTACCCACTAAGTCCTAACTACTAAAGACTAGGCCAAAGTCGGCCACGTACAGCAACAAAGTAGTATAACAAAAAAAACAACTTTCCTAAAGTCTAGGACAACTACTGGAGACTAGAACCATTTGACTTTTCCAACAAGGATTGGAGAATTACGAGATGGAAGAGCGCCTATGGAGGATGGCCATGCACGCATATGGGTAGGTGACTTCGGGATTTTAATGGAGGTTTTTGAGGAATCTAAGGGTGGCCGTGCATGGTGTGGGAAGTGGGTGTTAAGGGGTTGAGGTATGGTGGTGAGAATATGGGTATGAAGGATATGTGGTGTAGAGAGAGAAAAGGTGGTGAGGGTTTAGAGATGAGATAGGTAGGAGCAGGGTAGCGGGCTGGCCATGTGGATGAGATTCAAAAATGGAGTACGGTGATGGTTTAAGTAGTAGAATGTATGGGAATGATGAGAAGGAAAGTGGCTTATCGGATAGAGTTATGGGTAATATGAGGAACGGGTACGAATGGTGAATGATGGGTTTAATATATATTGGAATGAGGAATAAGCTGATGACCATATTCATATTATTCCTCCTGACACAAACGCAGAAAAAAAAATCAAATGGAGATACAATCATGGCAAGTCCAATGGATGTTCGGAAATCAACAACAAAAATAAATAAATAAATAAAAAATAAAAAATGGCCATATGATATTCATGCACAAACAGCTAAATGATACTCAACAATAAACAGAGAAAAGTGAATAGTAAAAGAACTATAGGAAAATATAAGAAACCTACCTGGAGATGCCTCACTCCCTCCTCTGTTTTCTCTCGATTACTATTCCTCTCAAGCAAACGGCTGCCGGAATATCCCTCTTTCTCGCCAGCTCTCTCTGGACCAGCCCACGGAAAAAAAAAAAAAAAAAAAAAACCAATCTCTCCTCCCCCAGATCTCTCTCTTTTTCCGTCAATACTCTTCTGTTAATATTTTTTTCCCAAGCTATCACCCACTCCACTGCTTCTCCACTCAACATCCTCAGGAGCCCCAACCACCACCATGGCAACAGTCACCTCCACAGCCATGCGTCTCCAGCAGCTCATGCTTCAAGGAGCCGGTCCCCCACTCCAAACGCCCTCCTCCGGGTGCTCCAAAAGTGGTGGGAAGGCTCAACATAAATACATATATATATAAAATAAAAAATAAAATAAAAAAGCCAAAAGAGGGGGTCTACAATATGATAAAGGAATCTTTGACATGATTTTAGTTAAATATATTCGAGAATGCCTCATGAATACAATCATTCAAGTAGAGATCTCTTGATTTATGAAATGAGTCTAATTGGATGGAATGTTCATCTTGGATAATCGACCTTAGATAACATGATCCAAATGACTCTTTCACTTGTATGCTCATTGTGCAACAATTGATCTACTTATGTTTGGTTGGTTATTAATTGTTAGGTAAATCAAGTTCACTTGCAACTTACTTAATTATGATCTCTAATTACGCAACCAAAGTGATAGCATTTTAAAGCAACCTCCAAGCCTTTTAAGGGTTATGAAAAGTTTACTTGAAAAATAAATAAATAAATAGGATTAACAACCTGTCAATTTGATCATCCAATGATTTAGGCTTTAGATGACACCATAATTATTATCAGGCTTTAGCATTGTAACTCATGTTCTCAAATTAAGGAATGATTTAGTACTACCATTATGTTAGAAGGACACCATATGTTGTCCCAAGTGTAACCCAGAATTTGCATGCATTAAGTGAAAAATTCATGAACCTTATTTCATATTTGCTATTTTAAAACTCAAGTTCTAAACAACGTTATTATGAAACTTAAGTCATTCAACAAAAAAGAATGAAAACTTGACATCCCTAATCTTGGAATAACACAATAATTTGATATATACTTTAACCATCTAATGTTTCTTACGAAAATACATCTTTTTATCTCTTTCCATTATAAAATTAAATAAAAAATTTATTAGTTATTGTTAAAGAAATATTAAAAATAAGATTAAAACTAATAACAAAAACAAACTATTAAATTCCCATATGAAAATATAAAATAAAATATAAAAATTCACCACTCTATTAGTTCGTATCTTTTGTTTATGTTTTCCTTTTTCAACATCTTTTTCTCTATTTAGATTTTTTTAAAATTACAAACAAATTAAAATTTAGTAGGATTGTAATTTAAATCTTTAACTCGAATAATTTTTATAACTCATTATCACTATTTCATAAAGTAAAACTTCTAAAATTGGTTAACATTGAAAGAAAACTAATAAAAACATTAGTACTAAAAAAATTAAATTAAAAAATAATAAAAGAGAGAAGTTAAGTGAGGAAAAGAAATTAAGATAATAGATTATGAGAAAAAAATGAAGATATTAAAAAGAAGATGTATACATACAAATGTTATATTTAAGCTAGAGACTATAAAATAATCTTATTTTTAATTTTAATGTTTTGAATATCAATGAGCTTGTATTAAGAAAGAAGTTTTTACCACTAGCTATATTTCACATTTGTACATTTATTTAATCCTCTTAAGAAATCAATTAGATATAGAAAGAGATGCATTCGAATAAAGAAAAGGGGGAAATATTTTAAAATATTGATAAATTGATAATGAAGATGCATTCAAATAAAGAAAAGAGAGAAATATTTTTAAAATTTTGATAAATTGATAATGAAAAATAAATATTTAATTGTTATATTTTTAATTTTATCATATTTTTAATCATTTTTTATTTTATTTACTCAATTTTATAATAAAAATATATTATAAAAATGAGATATTTTATAACCCAAGGATAGCCAACACTAGGTAATCCAAGGATTTCTGGTGGTAAGAGCAGGACCCAAGAACCATCCAAAGCATACATGTGATACCCACACTCAAGACATTTTCATTCATTCAAATTGCATTTGTTAATGATCTTGTCACACTTAGCCCTATACTTTCTTTACCTCTATCTTCAGGCTCTCTTTTGTTCAATCCCTAAATGTAGTCTTTTTCATTTATATCCTTTATTTTCCTCTTATAAGAAAAGAGAAAAGTGTTTAACTAAAGGGTGGGTGGATCGACTCTCATGTCCCAAACCCATCTCACAAGTTTGGGTTATTATAAATAAAAGAATATGAATCCCTAAACCATAAAGTTCATGCAATGCAAACATCCACAATCAGCTCATGTTTCACACCTCATACTTAAAACCGACACACATTCACTAGCCTATGTTGTATGCCTATGCCTATGCCAATGCAAAATAATGTGGGATTCATTTCAAAGAGAGATGGTTATTGATTTCACATTTCTATGAAGATCAAAATTAAAAAAAAAAAGTTGAACAGAGGATTATCAAGCAATCTCAATGCCATCCCCATTCAAAATCACAAATCTTTAAACTCAGAATAATATAGAACAACATACCCCACAACACATTTTCAACAAATGATACCACTTAAATAAGTCTAAATCGGTTGAGATTGATTAGAAGGGCTAGTAACCAAGGTGCTACCACATAGCTATGGTTTGCTATCTTGCTTACTCTGAACACATTGGACCCTCATATTCATAGTTTTGTTCCCTATTTGATACACACCGTCCAAACTTTCATTCTCAATGTCAATGCATATTGAATATTTCTCTACTTTAATTTATTTTATTCATTCCTTACTAGATCCAAGCTAAGAGAACTACCAAAAACACTATGAGACATGTAAAACAAAAGGAAGTTTTAGCTATAAACGGAAAATAACACAAAAGATTTAAGATCTTAACATCATACATCCCACCATAAAGGACAACCTCTTCCCTTTATTCTTTCAAGTTTTTGAGTCTCGTCTTAGGTTCTCTCATGCATGACAAAACAAACATCTTCAACTACATGTACGTGTTTACCATGAGTATCGGTAGAACTAGTTTTTTAGCCTTGCAGTTCGATAACCCCTACACAAAGATAAACGAACACACAACTTTAGAGACAAATGAATAAGATAAAAACCCAAGATATGTAGAAGTCTAATAGATAGCCCATATGCATCTTTTGATGATCCCAAAGAACATTATAGATAAAATTTATCTTACAAGTGCATTTAAAGAACAAATAATTGTGCAATCATTACATTTTATCTCCATAATAATTTGGAAAAGAAGTTCTCAGTCTGCTATGGTGGGGAGGAAAAAAATAAAATAAAAAAACTAAATATTGGAAAGCACTCGTACTTGAAATAATTATAGTATCTCAAAATTTTTAAATGCAAACAAAAATTGCATAAGAAACAAAGTGATTTATCTTATTTCATTTTTAATTGCATGAAACGAAACCCAAATGCATGATTTGATTTTCATGTACCAACCAAAACCCACCTCACCCTTATCTCTCTCTCACTACAAAGAAAAAAAAAAGAAAAGAGAAGAAATTTGCTTACCACAGGCTACTCTGCCACCAACATTTCGGTGCTTTTGCTGAGCTCATGTCCCCCAAAAAAAATATGGAAAAGAAACTGTTATTGCATGCTATGAAAGTAAAAAGATGCTCAAAGGTAAAATAAGAATAAAAATAATAAAAATAGGAACATATATGTCCATACTCTAACAAAGTCAAGCCATTCCCACTTGGGCCATATTAGGAGTTTTTTTCCAAACAATAAAAACATACTAAACTAGCTAAGTCAATTACATTAAAAAAAAAAAAATCAAAAAAAAGAAAAACAGAGAGAAGAGAAGAGAAGAGAGAGAAAAAAACACATTTGCCTAGTTTTCATCAACAAGCCGATCTCGCTTCATCTGTTATGCGATCGAGTTGAAATTTGGAGGAGAGGTTAGAAACTCGAGGAGCTACAATATGAACAGTGAGATCATATTTTGAGCTTGGGAACTGGTGTTACTGCCCGTGAACAGTAACAATATTTTTTTGGGTATTATTTCTCCAATTTTTCTTTGTTTCTTTTGCCAATAGAGATTATATAATCCAAGGCTATATGTGCTCTTGATGTATTTGGTAGCCTCTAGAGATTATTCTAAAGAAGACAGATGTAACCTATTATTGTTGATAGTGGAAGTTTGAACTAGACTAGGTCCCATGGTTTTTCCCTTCGCATTTGGGGGTTTTCCACATAAAAATTATGATGTCTGATTTATTTTTCATTGTATGAGTTTATTTATTTGTTGCTGCTAGTTGCTATTACCTATTTAATTTTACACAAAGAAATTATAGAAAAATCCTAGTGTTTGTTGGAATATTGTGAATTCACCTTAACAAGTGGTATCAGACCCAAGTTGATTAGTAGTGGGATCTCTTGTGTTAATTAAATGGAGGAGGCTGGCAGTGGAATGATTAAACTCACAACTTCCAATTATTCAATTTGGAAGACTAGGATGGAGGATATTCTATATTGCAAAGAGTTGTTTGAGCCCATTAAATGTAGAGGTTATAAGTCAGTTATTACAACTGAGGATGAGTGGAAAAAAATTAAATGGGAAAACCATTAGACATATTAGGTAGTGGGTTGATCAGAGTGTCTTCCATCATGTAGCCAAAGAAGTTGATGCATATAGCCTTTGGCATAAATTAAAAAGTCTTTATGAGAGAAAGACTGCACAGAATAAAGCCTTTATGATAAGAAGGTTTGTGAATTTAAAGTACAAGGATGGTAATAGTATTGCAGAGCATCTCAATAATTTTCAGGGATTGTTGAATGAGTTGTCTACCATGAAACTTAAGCTAGATGATGAGGTACAAGCTTTACTTTTGTTGAGTTCCTTACAAGACAGTTGGGAAACTTTGGTGGTATCCTTGAGTAATTCAACCCTAAATGGTGTGATAACTGTCAACATGGTAAAAGACAACATGTTTAATGAAAAGGCAAGAAGAAAAGAGTTAGGTATTTCCTCTAATACAGAAGCACTTGTTACAGAAAGGTGGGGGAAAAGTAAAAGCAAATATCCTTCCAGTGATTATAACCGTACAAGTCAAGAGGAAAATCAAAGTCTTGGAAAGAGATAAAGTGTTTTTGCTGTGACAAGCCATGACACATTAAGAGAGAGTGCATAAAATTCAGAAAAGAATAGTTTAAAGGAAAATGTGAATAATAGAAAGAGGACAAAGACATTACAACAGTTGCATATGATGCTGATACGATCATTGTTTGTGATTATGCGTGTGTAAACCTTGCATGCTACGATTCCACTTGGGTGGTTGATACAGTAGCATCATTTCATATCACTGCACGTAAAGATTTCTTCTTTTTCTACACTAGTGGCAGTTTTGGTTAGGTTAGGATGGGAAATGAAGCAAAATGTGAAATTGTTGGCATGAGAGATGTAGAGCTAGAAACTAACATTGGGTGCAAATTGGTTCTGAAAGATGTCAGACATGTTCCTGAAATGCTCTTTAGTTTGATCTCTGTTAGGAAGCTTGATGATGAGGGCTACCATAGTCACCTTGGAGAGGGTAAGTGGAAGCTTACTAAGGGTTCTCTTGTTTTAGCTAAGGGGAAGAAAAATAATACTCTCTACAAAATAAAAGTGAGACTAGTCAAGGGAGAAGTGAACATTGTTGAGAATGAAGCCTCTACTGAGCTATGACATAAGCGGCTTGCTCACATAAGTGAAAAGGGACTTCAGGTTCTTGTCAGAAAGAAGTTTCTACCAGTTAAAGGTACGTCACTATTACCTTGTACACATTGTCTGTCTAGAAAGCAAAGTAGAGTTGCATTTCGTAGATTTCCTTCACGTAGAAAACCAAATATTCTTGATTTAGTTCACACTGATGTTTGTACTATGCAAAGTAATACTCTTGGTGGTGCACTTTATTATGTGACTTTTATTGATGATCATTCAAGAAAGGTGTGACATATGCTTTGAAATCCAAAGACCAGGTACTTGATATATTTAAAGATTTTCATGTGAAGATTGAGAGGCAAACTGACAAGCAGTTCAAATCTATCAGAGCAGGATGATGTAGAAGAAAATCCTATAGTTGAGAACGATGGCTTAGAATAGCAGCAAGAACAAGCTACTTAGAGTTGCCTACTAAAACACAGTTAAGAAAATCTATTAGAGAGCGTTAACCTTCTAGAAGGTATACTAATGATGAGTATTTGTTGCTTTCTAATGGGGGAGAGCCAGAAAGTTATCAAGAGGTTCTGTTGCATGATAAGAAAAAAGAGTGGTTGAGAGCTATGCATGAAGAGATAAAATCCTTGCATAAGAACAACACTTATGAATTGATGGAGTTTCCTAAGTGTAAGAGAGCATTAAAGAATAAATGAGTACTAAAAAGGAAGCTTGAACCAAATAGATCATAGCCAAGGTACAAGACAAGATTGGTTGTGAAGGGTTTTAGTCAGAAGAAAGACATTGACTTTGAAGAGATTTTCTCACCCAGGGTTAAGATGTCTTCGATCTGAGTTGTGTTAGGCTTGGCTGCCAGTATGAATCTAGAGATTGAACGACTTGATGTGAAGATTGTTTTCCTCCATGGTTACTTAGAGGAGGAAATATATATGTAGCAACCAGAAGGGTTTACAATCAAAGGCAAGGAATACTTAATGTGTCGACTAAAGAAGAGCTTATATGGTCTCAAGCAGGCACCGAGATAGTGGTACAAGAAGTTTGATTCCTTCATGGTTGAGCATGGGTATGATAGATCTGTTTCTAACTATTGTGTGTTTGTGAAGAAATTCTTTAATGGAGAATTTATTATTCTCTTGCTATATGTGGATGACATGTTGATTGTTAGTCGTGATACTAGTAAAATTAATAAACTGAAAAAGGAGTTGAGCAAGTCCTTTGAAATGAAGAACTTGGGGTCTGCAAGTTAGATTCTTGGTATAAAGATTTCTCGAGATAGAACGAATAGAAAATTGTGGCTATCTCAAGAAAGCTATATTGAGAAGGTTTTAGACAAGTTCAACATTAGCAAGGCAAAACCAGTGAGTTCTCCACTTGGAAGTCATCTAAAGCTAAGTTCCAAACAAAGTCCTTCAAGTGAGAAAGAAAAAAAATAAATGTGAAAGGTGCCCTATGCATCAGCCCTGGGTAGCTTAATGTATGACATGGTGTGCACGAGGCCTGATATTGCTCATGTTGTTAGAGTTGTCAGCAGGTTCCTTTCTAATCCTAGCAAAGAACACTAGGTTGCAGTGAAATGGATTCTCAAGTATCTAAGGGGTACTTCTAAGACATGTTATGTTTTGGGACTAACAAACCTGTGCTTGTAGGATGCACAAATGCAGATATGGTTGGGGATATTGATTCCAGAAATTCTACTTCTGGTTATTTGATCACTTTTTTAGGGGGAGTAGTGTCATGACAATCAAGGTTGCAAAAATGTGTTGTTTTATCGACCACAGAGGCTGAGTATATTGCTATCATTGAAGCTAGCAAGGAGTTACTGTGGATGAAGAAGTTCCTACAAGAATTGGGTTTACAGTAAAAAAAAGGTATCTACTCTACTGTGATAGTCAGAGTGTTATTCATCTCAGCAATAATCCAACTTTTCACTCTAGATTCAAGCACATTGATGTGAGATATCATTGGATTCGCGATGCATTAGAGATGAAATTGTTTTGCCTTGAGAAAATCAATACTGATGAGAATGGATTAGATATGATGATAAAACCAATACCTACAAAGAAGCTATAATTATGTCGAAAACAAGCGGACTTGGTAGAGCCCCTCACATAGTTGGGAGAGGAGATTTGTTGGGTTCCCTCGTATGTGAGAGAGTGGGCCTCATATGCTTGGGGCCTAAGTCAGTTACATTAAAAAAAAAAAAAAAAAGATTGGAAAAAAAAACAGAGAGAAAAGAAGAGAGAAAAAAAAACACATCTGCCCAGATTTCATCAACAAGCCAATCCCGTTTCATCTGTGGTTTGATCGAGTTGAAATTTAGAGGAGATGTTCAAACCTTGAGTAGCTACAATATGAACAGTGGAGATAAGATTTTAAGCTCGAGAACTAGTGTTACTGCCCGTGAACAGTAACGACATTTTTTTGGGTATTATTTCTCCAATTTTTCTTTGTTTCTTTTTCCAATAGAGATTATATAATCCAAGGCTATATGTGCTCTTGATGTATTTGGTAGCCTCTAAAGATTATTCTAGAGAAGAGAGGTGTAACTCATTATTGTTGATAGTGAAAGTTTGAACTGGACTAGGTCTCATGGTTTTTCCCTTCGCATTGGGGGGTTTTCTACGTAAAAATGATGGTGTCTGATTTATTTTTCGTTGCATGAGTTTATTTATTTATTGCTGCTAGTTGCTATTACCTATTTAATTTTACACAAAGAAATGGTAGAAAAATCCTGATGTTTGTTGGAATATTGTGAATTCACCCTAACATGTCCCCCAAAAAAAATATGGAAAAGAAACTGTTATTGCATGCTATGAAAGCAAAAAAATGCTCAAAGGTAAATTAAGAATAAGAATAAAAATAAGAAAAATAGGAACATATATGTCCATACTCTAACAAAGTCAAGCCATTCCCACTTGGGCCATATTAGGAGTTTTTTTCTGGACAATAAAAACAGACTAAACTAG
Source organism: Vitis riparia (assembly GCF_004353265.1). NCBI lineage: Eukaryota > Viridiplantae > Streptophyta > Magnoliopsida > Vitales > Vitaceae > Vitis > Vitis riparia. The sequence continues at coordinate 22,628,923 of NC_048444.1, forward strand.
CCAAGTATCCTCTTCTAACCGAGTGGTACTTGGTGATTAGCAAGCATATATCAAGGAATCAATCAACCCTGATACCAAGGCTCGAAAAACTTAATAATGATCCAGCAGCTAGCATATGTGGCTTCTGGAGATCATAGTAGAAGCCCAAAAGGGAGTCAGAATAACTTTAAACCATAATTCTTAGAACCCTCATTTGCAATTACTCACATTCCATATAATTTGTGATGTCAACACCACCTACTTCTATTCTCTGAAGAAGCTTTTAGTTCTAATAAAATTAAGGCCCATTTTACCCCTATTCTGAACATGAATTTGGTTAAAAATGTTAAACGATGATGAAATGGATATTTAGGTTCTCACACTTATGTCAACCATGCAATGGAGAAAATGAAAAAATTTCAGTTTGATTTTTAAGTTAGGCTAGGTGTTGGATCTTAGCCATATTCCAAAAATCTCACAGCAAGTTTCTAATATTTAATTTAGAATCCCCCACTTTTTAAAGATGAAGTTTATATTCATCACAAAATATTATATTTAACCACATCGTATAATGGTGGCAAATAGTTTTTAATAATATTTTGACATGAATTTTGTCTTGAATTATACCATATTATAAGTTAAGCCTAATTAATTCAATATTAATTTTATACAAAATATATATTTTTTTTAAATGTCTCTTAAGCATGTCAGATGGCAAATATATTTTTTTTTTTTCCGAAATTATAGTCAACATTTCCAAATCTTGATAGGAAATTTGATATCAAATTTTGTTTAGGAACAATAAAAATAAAACAATTTTTAATTTTTAAATCATTATGTTAATTTTGATTTTTTTTTTTTTGGGAGAATTGTGTTTTGAGCCCAGTTGGGCCCAAAAATTAACATTTGGTCCATATAACTTCTATAATTGATGGAAATGATATAAGGTGTTAAAAGACTAATACATCCTTCAAATTTCTATATATTACCTTTTAAGGATATAAAATAGTGATGGACTAAAATACTTAATGACCTTTCACATAAGCTTTTTTAGTCTTTATTGCACCACTATTCATGCAACCATAATAATTCTATTTTAACAATTTGAATTTTTCATTATTTTTAATTTTTTTTATATAAATAATTGAAAATCAGCATTATTTTCTATTTTAAATTATAAATAAAGAAAAATTATGTTCAAAACTATTTTAAAAAATACTTTCTAAAAAAATGGTAATATGATTTATATTTTTTATATTTTCTTTTTGAAAAAACATTTAATTAAAAAATGAAAACTATTTTTAAAAATAAAAATTAAAAACCTTGTTTAGTACTATTTTTTATGTGAAAATAATAAAAATAATTAAATTTCATTCATTGATTATCCATTTTTATTTTTTTTTCATTAGTTATTTTAATAATAAAATAAATAAAAAATATAGTATGTTTACAATTAAACAAAGAAATTGATCGATTATGTGTTTTTTGTGGGACTATCTTTTACATAAAAAATATTTAAATAACTAAATTATATATTTATTACTCTTTTTAATTTTATTTTCTTTATTTATTTTTTTGTCTAATAGAAAATTTAAATATATCCATAATTAACAAAGTAATAAATTAATTGTGCACATTTTAATCTATTAAAATAAATTATTTTCTAATTTAAATAAATTATTTTCTAATTTAAATAAATAAAATGAAATAAGTAAATAAATTTGGGGTTATTTCTATTTTTTAACATATCTTATATCAATATTTGTTATGGTTAAATAATTTTTTTATTTTTTTCTTTAATTTAAAAAAAAAAGAAATAAATAAATAAATAAATTTGGTATTTTCTAGCTAATCTTATATTCATATTTCTTATGGTTAAATAAATTTTTTATTCTTTTTTCTTTATTTCCAAAAATAAAAGGAAATAAATAAATAAACTTGGCTTAAATAATAGTTTTTAAGTAATTTCTTTGTCTTATTTTTAATTACATTTTGCATTGAAAATAAAATAAAATAACCTTTTATTTGTTTTAATTATTTTAAATGTCAAACTATTAGGAACATAGTTTACACACTCATGTGAATATAATTTATACATATATACATATATATATATATATATATATATATATATATATATATATATATATATATATATATATATATGAAATTTATACCATTATACAAGGTTATTATACTAATTGTACAAGGGTGTACAAAACTGTACATTTTGAACAACTTTTTTTTTTTCTTGTCATCTAAGGATTATACGTTCTCCTACCATAAATTCTTTTATTTCATGTACTTTATTTAACTTGCATATAACAATTCAAATACTTACCTTAATAATGATGTTTAGAGAAAAATTTTGTTTTTACATTTTATATCATTTTTTAAATGAAACCATTGGAAACATGGTTCACACATCATATGTGCCACATAATGTATGCATATGGATGAAATTTGCACCATTTTACAAGGGTGTTATACTAACTGTACAAGGTAAATGTTCAATTGGATAAGACAAATGTTCTAACTACACAAGGCTATTCTTTGTGAAATATTTTAATCAATTTTGGACAATTTTTTTTTTTTTTTGTCTTGTCATCTAAGGATTGCACTCTTAAGGAACACATTCCTCTATTACACACTCATCTTATGCACTTTATTTAACTCGCACATGATAATTCGAATACTTATCCCACTAATGATGTTTGAAAGAAAATTTTGTTTTTCCATCTTCCACTATTTTTTGAAACAAACCAATGAAAACATGGTTAACCTACCTATGGTTACACATTGAGTAGCAGGTATATGGAATTTGAGTCACTGTACAAGGTATTTACACTAATTGTACAAGGGTGTACAAGACTATTATTTGTGAAGGATTTTAAGTGATTTTGAAAAACTTGTTTGTTTATTTCCTCTAACTGAGGATAAATGACATTCCTTACACACATTGATTAAATATACATTCATCTCATGCATTTTATCTAACTTGTATATGGTTATTTGAATAGGTACCTCACTTATAATGATTGTAAAACAAAATTATACAACAATTTTTTTTCTTTTTTAATACCAAACCAATGCAAACATGGTTAACCGATCTATTTTCAGATATTCATGAGATGATTTATGAAATTTGAGTTATTGTACAAGGGTATTACATTAACTGTACAAGACAAATTTACTAATTGTACAAGAGTGTACAAGACTACTTTTTGTTAAGGATTTCAAGTGATTCTAAAAAACTTTCCCATTTTTTTCCACTCAAAGATTTTTTTCCCCACTCAAATTCTCTCACTCAAGAATTGTTTCGAATTTTATTTTAAAATTTCATCATCAAAATTTTGTAATTGCATATTTTGTTTTTGTAGTTTTAGCAATGTTCTTTCTTTCCACTATTTTTTTTAATGAAATTTTATCCAAATGAATCTATATTTAAAATTATAATCATATTTATCAAATTTTTTACTAAGATTATCTTTAATTCTTTTAATATATTTATACTCATTTATTTAAAAAATGAAAAACTAATTTTTTTTTTTTTGTAAACATGTTCTATTACCTTTCAAGTAAAAAAGTAGATAAGTTTGAAAGTCAATAAAAAAATTTAAATACCACTTTCAATAATTTTTAGATAAAATTTTATATAATATATTTTATTTGAAATTTAATTTCTAAAGTTTAACTAAAAAAATTGTATTGGCAATTTTCTTGTTGTGAGTCAAAATACTTTGCATTAGTTTATCTAGATAAGAAAAATTATTAATATAATATTAGAACTTCATATCTTAGTTATTTTTTTTCAATAAATTTATCTTTTTTAAAATTTTAAAATAAAAACATTAAAAATTAAAAAGCTAAAAGGATATGTATATAAAATAAAGTGAAGTGATAGTCAATTTAAAAAATTTTAAAATATGGTTAATGTAGAAAATATAAAAAATAATTAAAATAAGAGAAAAATATAAATGAAAGGTAATATAAATTTAAAATAAAAAATGAAAATTAAACTAAAAGATAAATATAAAAAGATAAAAAATATTTAGATGAAAAATCCCAAAATTTTTATCATTGCTTTTAATAAGAGCAAAAAGATTCAATATCTTTAAAAATGAAAAATAAAAAAACATTATTGCTTTTTATTTGACATAAAATAGAAATATATATTGGAAGAAAAAAAAAAAAAAAGTTAGAAATGAGTAATACTAAGGGAATAGAAAAGGGAAAAAAAAAACATAAAAAATTGAAATTCACACTCATTTGTAGGCAGGGTTAAGGATATTTTAGAAATTAATGAAAGATAATATCTTTCATCTTAATTTTCATACTTTGTTTGGGTCTTAAGCTTAAATATGAATGATATATGGACCAAATATTAATTTTTGAGCCCGGCAAAACACAATTCTCCTTTTTTTTTTTTTTTTTTTTTTCACATTATTGAAATAATTTCTGTCTTAGACTCGGCTCTTCTCGCTCTCCCACCGTCCCCCAACTTTGGTTTCCTCTCTCCTCTCATAATTGACGAGTCGCAAACCTCACCGGTGTGGCGGGAATTGAAATATTCCTATTGCCGGAAACGGTGACCGATCGGAGATTAAAACCCTAGATCAACCAGAAGCTCACTGAAGAGGGTTCTACAGATGCGAAAACAAGTTAGAGAAGACAATTTGTTATTTTTTGTATGTTAATTTGTTCAATTTCCTTTAATAATCAGCCTCTGCCATTGATTTTCGGTTTGAAATTTACGTTTTCTAGTTTTAGATGTTCTTCCTTAGCTTGATTGAGCACACACTCCGATTGTCGCCTCATCTTCTGGACCTTCCTCTCAGTGAAGCCATCAAAGGAGAGCTTGAAAGTCTCTTCTTAGACAAGGTCGGGAGATTGGGCATTATCTTTGCGTTTTTTATTTGTTATCGTGATTTCAAAGCATTTAAGGGATTGAGAAGAATGTGTTTTGATGAAGGTCGTTGCGAATTTGGGGCTGTGTATCTTTGTTAATGATATCAGGTCTATAGATGGTGGTTTTGTCTTCCCTGGGGATAGTGCTTCAACCTATACGGTATACTTAAATCTAAAATTTGGTTTTCATACTTTATCTATCTCGGATTGTGTCATGCCTACATATTCTGCTGTCGAAAAGATGATAGGCTGGACCAATTTTTATGGAATGTCCAACTCTTCTAATGTTTCTGCTCATATAATAATTGAAAATCATGGTATCTTGGCAGGTGGAGTTTAGATTGGTTATGTTTGGGTTGTTTGTTGAGGATATTATCACTGCAAAACTTAAAAGAATCGGACGCCAATGGCTTAAGAAGTATGTATTAAGGCCTCTTATTTGTATTATGAATTAATCAAAATATATTTGCATCTGTTATTCTATTGTTCTTATGTTAATCTTGGGGAATAGTGTTATCTATTTCATCACACATGCTTAAAATGTATGTATTTATGCACATATTTTGACTTGTTAGGTTTTGGAAATTTTTATTTCCTCTTTGGTGGGTGTTAAGTTAAACATAAACTTTTGGTTGCTTTATGGGATGATAAATTATTAAAACTGGTGCTTAAGCAACACATGACTTCAATGAGACAGTTCCTCGGTTATGATGAATTGAGAATTAGATGGGTTGATTTGGGAGTAATGCATTCATCTTATAAGTTATGATGACAATGCATTTAAATGAAAATGTTCTAGGATAATGTAAAGATATGTATTTAAATGATTTTAATCATTAATACTTGATCCAAATGAGTTTATTAAGTGTGGTTTCTGCTGAGTTGCCCAATGCTCTCTTTAGACCTGTTCCTGCATATGATGTTATCTGTCCATATGATGGAAAAATAAAATAAAATAAAACACCCCCTTCTGCACTTCTAGTGAATATTTCATTATTCACAGTTATGGTGAGTAGCTCTCTTGTATCCATTTTTCTTTTGTCGATGCTTTCTCCTTTAGTAATTTGGTCAGTTGGTGAGCTTTTGTTCCTCAAAATATGTGGATTCTCACATAACGTGGCCTTTTTTATTTTTGATTTTTTGCATGTGTATATAGATACTTGTAATGAAACAACTACTAATTGAATTGTTCTAATAATGAAAGTAGCTACTTGTCCCTTGAATATGCTTTGGAAGTCTCTTTTTATGACTTTGTTGTGAGTATTACCTTGACACTTGCCTGTTTTTGTCAGAATCCAGGGTCTTTTTTGTTAGTCACATTGTATATTGCCTCTCTTTTTTATCTCCTGTAGCTAAAGAAGTCCAATTTCACAAGGTTGTGCAGCACAAAGAGCATGCTGACTGTGAATGAAAGCTTTCCAGGGCCGGTCATTCGGATTCATAGAGGCGATAAGGTGTATGTGATTGTGCAGAATGAAGGTGATTACGGTGTCACTAAGAAAGAGGAAACTGTTAGGCATGGAGTGAAGCAAACAAGGAATCCATGGTCAGAAGGTCTTTGTTTGTTTTTAACATATTTTAATTATTTTTACTCTTTTTTTTTTTGTTATTTGATGAGAATTGTTTTAAAAAATAATTATACAATAAAGAATGATTAAAATAAAATATTATCCATAAAATTTACTTCTAAAACATATTTGAAAACACAAAAGAAATTGAGAAAATTCTACCCTCAAAAAGAAGAAAAAAAAGAACAAAAGGGCTCAACAAAGAGAAGCTTAACCATCACCCTTGTCCTCAAGTAATGAAATATGGAAAAGACAAACTGCCCTACCCTTAAAGAATCCTAAACAAGAGAACAAGAAATTTCGGAGGAAAAAAAAATTATGCTTATCTTTGACCTCTTCATCCCTTCCAAATTGTTACCCTCCACGTCCATTTTCTTTTAGCATGACAAAGTCTTGACACCAAATATGACATCCCATGAAGTACAATGCAATTAAGCTTGTTTCAAAGGTTTTTAAAAGGAAGATTGCCATCAGAGATTGGAAACGTTTTCATCACTTTGAAGAAGGTGTGTTCTTGCATGGACTATTGGTAACCAATATATAGAATTCTGAAATTCATGTTAAAGAAGAAATATGTAATTACTTGAGGGTTTCTACATGATCCCTTTCTATTTACTCTATTTGAAGTTACATGGAAACATAAATGAGAAATTGGATGGGCCTAAACAGTTTAGCTCATTTGCAAAATGCACTACTATTGAAGAGAAACTGTTGGCTCTAAAGCCAAAGAATTTGGATTTTGTTCAAGCTGCTGGACTTCCTCTTACAATTGAGACAGCCTATGATGGTCTCGAAAGGACTGGATTTTCTGTTGGTAAATCGATTCTTGTTTTGGGTGGTGTTGGTGGAGTTGGAAGCCTTGTTATCTAGGCATTTGAATTTCAGTTCCTAATTATTTATTTTCCATTTTAAATGTTATCCATTCATGGCCTACAATGGAAAAAAAATCTTTTGTACTTAAAATATGAAACTCCTGTTGCAGTTAGATGGGGTTCCTCTATTTATTAGTTGTTAAAAATTGAGATAGGGGCTCTCAGTAGAGCAAACAGAACAAAATTTGTGCTACTGTTGCCCCCTAAATAATTAGGATAAGGCAAATGAATACGATATAGAAACAATAATTCCATTTTTCCTCCTTTTTTATGGCTTGAGCCATGCAAAACAAGTGTTTGGTGCCTCAAGAGTCGCACTGCTACTTCAAGTACAAGAAAACTTGAGCTAATGAAGAGCTTGGGAACTGATTTGATGATTGACTACACTAAGGAGAAGTTTGAAGATTGGCAGAGAAATTCGATGTAGTTTACTATGCAGTTGGTAAATTCTTGTATTTATTGCTCATTTTGAAGAGTCACTTATTGCACTATTATCCTTTACTTGAAATGCCCTTTATCCCACTTTAGCTTATTGAAATTTAATTCCTCTGCTCCATATCTGTTTGGGTCTTGTTTGATAGAGTGAATTGCTGGTGGATGAACACATAACTTTTTCCTTTCTACATTAGTAAGGCAGTGTGGTAAGGCAGTGAAAATAGTGAAAGAAGGAGACAGTGTGGTGGCCTTAATTGGTGCCGTCACACCTCCTGGTACCACTTGAATCAGCAAAACTTTGAGTCTCAATTCTCATTGTCTTCATATCCTCTGTTTTTCTAGAGAAGGGTGAGAATTCAGACTTGGGGATTAACTTTTTTTTTTTTTTTGTTGACTTGTTTCTTGTAATTGAAGAGAAAATGACTACGGCTTTGCATGTGACCTATTATGGTGCTTCAAGTTTATCTTAAACTGAAAATTGATTCACTTTAATCACTCTAGGTATGGAAAAAGCCAAATGATGACCATGAGCATGGAGATGCATATCAGGTAATTATTACTTGTGTTGTTTGAATCCATGTTTCTATTTAACTCTCGTCAGCTTGATTTTATTTTTGGCTGATACAGGCAGCAAAAGTGGAATTTTTGAGAGTATTTTCCTTGGTGAGAGAGGACTTGTTTTTATAATTATTTGTCGAATTTTTGAACATATGAAGTTGATAGCATCTCAACTTTTCCCAACAAAGCCTGAAGCTGGGAAGCTAATTGCTGCCACCATCACATTTTTTTATAGCATCTACATCAAGTATTATGCTCATAAGTCTTTTTTGTACTGGTGCCTACGCTCTGCCTCTCATGTTTCTTTTCAATAATAAAACAAACCTGCTTATGAATGGTGTTGGCTTAGTGACGAATGTCAAAATCTGGAACTCCTATCATTCATTATATTATGCTTCCTGACTCCGCAAAGAATGGGTCCTATATTTGAATCTATCTCATTCTATTTTGAGATGAGATTGAAGATCAATACCATGTCATTTACATAAGTTTTTTTTCTGTCTCCTTCGTAACCTTGCATACTATATTTAAAACTTTTGCTAAAAGTTACGATGCCCAAAGTCTTCAATAGCCATGCCAACACCATTGTCACTTGCTCAACCACATGAAGGTTACTGATCAAGTCTGAAAAGGGACTGCATCATTTTCTCTTTCAATCATCCCTTTTTGCTTGATTAATTGATTTAGCTCATGTCTGGAATTTTTGTGTCTGCATGTTTTTAGGTAATATCTTGGGAATCAGTAGCAAAAAAAGTTTGGTTCGTTATGCCTAGTCCTTAAAAATGTTATACAGCCTACATACATTCTTTGTTAGAATTTGAAAAAGGATTAATATTTCTTTGTTGCTAATGGACAAGGCAGCTCTCCTCGGAAGCGTATCAATCATGTCAAGGATCTAATATATGTTTAACAACTGTTTGCGAGTTCTAATTTTTGTGAAACGTGTTGGTATGTGTTTTAAATTTATTTTATTTTATCTTTTTTAGGTGTTGCAATATTTTACACATTTATTTTAAATTTATTTATTTTATTTTACCTTAGTGGTATGTTTCATTTGCCCTAGCCTCCAAGAAATGGTTAATGAGGTGCTGGTCCTTAGTCTCTCCACGTAAGTAGTGGTAGTGGGGTGTTATTTTCTAATGAGTAGCATGTTGTTTCCTTATTTCTAGCTGAGAGTCATTTATAACTTTGCCTATACAGGCTTTATGTGTATAAGAAAGGTTTCCTACATTCCACCCTACTATTTTTAACACTTTTGCAAAATAACCAAATAACTAGGAAAATGCTAAGTCCAAATTTGGATAATTGAATATTTATAATGAAATCTAGGTCATTGAACCAGGGTACAAAAAAGTTGGAACAAGGTACAAGGGTAAGGTGTCAAAATGTGGTATGGAAATCTCATTGCTCTAATTTTCAAGGTATTTCATCACTATTTGCCCGATTTATTGTGGCTATTTCACTGCCACGTCAGCATTTATGTTCTTCAAAATTTTAAGGCCCCTGGAGTCTATGCCGTCCATACCCAACCCATGGTTTGCTTGTGATGATGGCTTGGGGCATTGTCTATTAAATGCACCATACTTTTTTCTTAAAATTTTGATGTAGGATTGCTCCTCTTAAGCCCATAAAAAATTCATTGAAGCTCACCCACAAGGCTATAGGTCAAACCTTAGCGCTCAAGCATGGGATGAGATTCCACTAAAAGAAAGGCCTTTTTTTTTTGTTAGATTTGCACATTTAATTGTATATATAATATTATTAATTACAAATAAGTTAATTTTATTTATTTTTTACATAATAATTAAATATATGATAGATATGAATTTATAACGTGAGTGATAAGGCACTACTTCATGCTGATAGTAAATTTTTTAATGATTTATCAATTAATATGAAGTTAAGAACTCTTTCTAACTGAATTTTTGGTAATTAATATTTACGGAATAAATTTCTTCTTTTGAAATTTTGGTTTTAATATTTCTATTTAAATCTACCGGGAAATTTGTTTTGTAAATATTTCTTAAGCAGTCTTGAGTACACTTTGGAAGTTTTCTCACTACAAAATGTTTGAGAATTGCATCAGTCCAGTTGATATTTTGTAAGGAAAATCCATAAAGTTTCAAAATAGAGAGAAGTATAAAAAAAATTCAAAAATACCTCTGAACAATGACAATTGTTTTTTCTTTTTTCTTTTTGTTCACAAAATAGATTTTCTTATAGAATAGGAAATTCATTTACAATTTTACCTTTTATTATTAAGCCTCTTCAGCCAATAATAAACCTGTGACACAAATTTTACTAACCAAAGTTTCTAAAAATTCACCATAAAGGGGTCCTTTTTATTAGACATTACCTATTTGTATTAGCCCTTAACTGCATTTGGAAAGGAAAATGAATTGTTAAAATTTGAATTTTGTTGTTAATCAGTCCTTGGTCTCCAATAGTTTAGCCGTTTGTGATTTTATTGTCTTCAAGAGATCAGTTGGAGGGGGTTGAAATTGAACCACTCTACTTTAGATGCAATATATAAAGAAGTTTGTAACTGCTGGTAGATTGATAAATACTTCTTGTTTTGACTTGGAAGTGGGATATTTTTTTTTATTAGTAGATTTATAGAGGTTTTGATCCGAGGTTAATGTAAACGACAAGATTTAATAATATATCCGAGGTGTGCAATACTTACATCATTCTACAAAAGAACGAAAATCACAAAACTCAAGTGATATTTATCACCATTTGGAGACGTTATGCATTATTAGTATATAAGCAAGCACTCGCTCAAAAGAAATTGTTAGTTTAACAAGGTAATAAATCTAAGAGTTATATCATATATACAAGGCATCATGGTAAACAAAGAATGAATTAGAATAAAAGATACAAATTCTAAGTGATGAGGCATGCATAAAAGATTATGACTAAATTATGATATACATTCAGCAAACAGCAAAACAGGATAGCATATAAAAGTCTTCTAAATAAATCTAAAACAAATACTAAATATGCTCATTTCATCATGATAAAAATTAGGTATGGCCTTTAATAAGTCGACATCAATTTCCGAAAGGCCAAATCAATTATTCCCATCAATCAATACACAATTAATTCAGCTAAAATCTAGAAGTAGAATTTTTACATAAAAAATAAAAATAAAAATTTGAGCAATAACTCCAAGGAGTGTAGTTTCTAGCCCAATTGGACAAATTCACAAATCATATGTCAAATAGTACCAGCACTCAAAACAATCAGATTGGTTCAAAACAGGGTCAGTGCACAGGGCATGCAAAAATGAATTTTTTTAACCCACCTAGGTTTCCCAAAATTCATACACAATATTGATAATGTCTATTTCAAAGGAAAAATGACACTGAGGCATAATCACGAATCTAACGTATTTAAAATCAATTTAACATTCAAAATGCCCAAAACAGAGCTTGTGTACAAAGTACCTAAAGACAAAATTATATCTTCTGTTAGGAAAATCCAAATTAAGTAATGCAAGTGTCTAAAATTAAATTAAGAGAGTTTACTATTAGGAAAAAAATATAATCATGAATTAAACATGTCATCTTCTAATTTAAATTCACAGATCAATCTCGAGGGTACAGAATAAAGCACTGAAATAAGCTATTACTTGAAAACTAAGATTTCAAAACTCGAAAATGAACATGTAGGGAGTTACCACTTCCCAATTTAACTTGAATGGAATTTTCCATGATTAAAGAGCTCCATAAGAAGCCATGTTCAAATTTCATTCCCATGAAAGGTCACAAATTCATTTTGACAACAAATTTGAAATGAACACCAATTAAAAAAAAAAGGTAGCATTGATGTTTTTGAAAACTCATTTTGAACCTATGGAAGTAAGAGGATATTAGAAATGAGAATGATCATTTTTGAAAACCTTAAAATCATTTTTGAAATTCTTGAAAACAATTTTTACAAACACACGACCAAAAAAGGGAATCAAAATAAGAACACCTGTTCAAGCTAAATATGTGCATTAGTATGTGTGAAATGTGAAGATCAACATGCAGCTATACCTACCTTTGTTAGTAACCTAAACATGCATCAAAGATCAATTTAAGACCTAAGCATGTTACTAAATCACCAAGGAATCAATGACAACAAAAGGTTCACAATTATTACCAAACTTATTCACAAGTGGGTTACTTCACAAGAAAATCAGCAAGTGATAGCAGAAGACTCTACAAAATGAATTTGAAAAAAATATCCAAAAGTCGAATTTTATCATGAAAATTTTCAGAGAATATCTCCTATATGTCTAGTTTATCATCCAAGTGGTCAAATTAATTAATTAAATCCCATTTAGTGCCAGATTTCATAAGAAGCATAATAGGTCTAGAACAGAGTAATTTTCCATAGCATGTGAGAATTATTTTTTTAATTAACTTAGATGTCCAAAAATCCTACAAAAATTCACACAACTCATCAATATTATGCGAGAATTATTTCATAACATATTTGAAATTAAATTAACATCTCGCAGCTCTAGAAGAGTACCTGTGTAGTAAGTGCAAGAAGAAAAAAAAAATATCTCTCATTTCAATAATTATTTCTTTATATTTTATATGTCAAAAATTGAATTTAAGAAGTCTAGATTAAGTGAAAAATGTCAAAAGAAATTAAAGAGGTCATTTAATAATTTTATTTTAAGAAACAAGATTGAGTGTAAAAAACAGAGTGAAAACTAAACCTTCTAAAAGATTGATTTCTATCTTCAAATTGAAAAAAAAAATAAAAAAATCACTCAAACAAAATTCTAAAATCAAATTCAAAAAACCTAAAATATCATAGAATAATTAGAAAAAATTTAAAGAGTTTTTGAATGGTCGGATTCCAATTTACAAGTTCAAAGGTGAAGTGAACTATCAACAGTGGTAATAAAGAAACAACTTTTAGAAAATTTCATATGTAGGGATTCTCTAAATTGATCCTAAAGATAATTTTAATCATGTATCAAACAATATTTAACACCAATCATTCACATGCTAATCATCAAAAAATTTCAATCAAACTTTAATATATGATCATTAATGATTCTCTAAAACTAAAAAAAATGCATATATCAAAAGATCAATAAGTTAATAGTCATCAACACTCCAAAAATTCATCAAACTTCATCAACATGTAAACATAAATGAATTTCAAGCATTCAACCTCAAATTACTTTCACCAAATTCTCAAGATTCAACATCAAGCGATCATAAAAAATCCAATACTTCATGTGGCCTATACATCAACACCAAACCTAGTATAATACATCCAAATCATGAAAATGAGAAGTATGAGAAGAAGATATAGAAAATAAAATCAAGTTAGGAAATTAAATAATCTTACCTCAAGGTGTTTCCAAATCCAATTTTTGTCTTGACGTTTTTCAAGTTGATAATGGTCTCTCAAGTTTTCCATAGCTGTCCTTGTTTCTCTCCAAGTTCTCTCAAAGTTCTCCCCAAATTCTCTTTCTCTAGAGAACCACTTCTTTTCTTCTTCTTTTCCTATCTTCCCCCTCTCTTGCTCGCCAAGCCACCACTAACCTACACCACTTCATCCACCTTTTAGAGAATTCCTAACTTACTCTTCAACCTTTCCCTATCCTACACTACATAACCCACCTTCTAGAGAATTCCTAACTTACTCTTCAACCTCCTCCTATCCTTCACTACTTCACCCATCTTCTAGAGAATTCCTAAGTTACCCTCCAACGTCTCCCTATCCTATACTCATCCTATTAACCTAGAGGCAACTCTCCCTAACCTTCACTCAACCAACTAACCTAATTCTAACTAAAACTCTCTAATTAAACTAACACCTAATCTCATTCTAAACCAAACCCACTAGACTCATCTAAGTTCTTAACCAAAGCTCCCTAAATTATTCTAAGACTCATTAGGCTAAGCCAACCTCACTAAACTAATCTTACTTACTTTCTAAACTAAACCAAACTCAAAGAACTAATTTAAACTACTTTTAAACTAAACCAAACTAAACTAAACTCAAAAAGTTCTTCTAAATTACTTCTAAACTAAATTAAACTCAAAGAACATTTCTAAACTATTTCTCAACTAAACCTAGGGTCACTAAAATCATGATCGAGATCCACCTAATCCCTCCAAGATATATATCTCCAAAAGAATCCAAAACTAGTGATCAAAATAGTTACAATGGACCATCGATGAAAGCTCAAAAACAACTCAAAAAAGGACCATAAGTGCACAATAGGGCAATAGAGGATGTAGGAAGGCAATCCTAGATGGAATGTTCCTAGAAGACAAAATAGAGGGTCTACAATGAGAAATTCAAAAATTTATTGAAAACCAAAGAAAATAAAAGAAATGCATGTTTGAAGGAAATATTGGTAGCAAACCAATTTGGAAAATGAAATTTTAATGCCTAAAAATTCTAAAGGATGAATAAAAAAGGATTTAAAATCATTTGAAAACCGGATTTTAAAAAATCAATGTTTTAAAAGCAATTTTTTTAAAATGCATGCATGAAGCATTAAGGGATGAGACATAGAGGCTTTAAAAAAATGGCACATCAAAGGTAGCCATGCATGGAATCATTTGCACTGGTTGTCAAATATGGGGTGCCAATAACTGGAGGTACTAAAGTGATTGCTCTACTGGTGCGGATGGTTCACCAAGTGGAGTGTGAAGGATTGAAGCGAACGGGAAGGCAAGACATGTATTCAGCAGGATACTGTCATGGTTCTAATCAACAATAATTGCATAGAACCTGTATTTGTGGAGGGACCAAGAGAATCTTGTTATATATCTTTGATCTCCATTATCACCAAAAGATATGCAGGATATATTTATCAATTCATTTAGAACATGCATTTATTCACATGGAACATACCTGAATCCATTTATGAATTTTGGTTGAAGATGTATGGATCTTCTAAGGCTGAGGAGGGGAACCACCGTCACTGGATTCTCTCTGGCAATGGGAAGCGGGAAAGATTAGGGTTCTGTTCTATTCAAATATGTGATATTACAAAATGAACAAACCTTTGACTTTTTATACCCTCCTATCTTAGGGACCATATCCATTGGGCTATTGGGCCTCACGAGTCTTAGGCCCATCATCTAAGGCTCGTGATGGCATTTGGGCTCTACATATAAGTGGCCCATACTCTTGAACAAATAGAAAACAAATATAAAGAGGTGAATAGCTTAGTCGTGAATTATTATTAGATATGTGAGTCCATATCTTAACAAATCTTGGCTTATAGGTGATGCACCACGTTGGATCCAAGAAGTTTGAGAAACGTAAGCAATGGAAACCAATACATCAGCAGTTCCTAAGATTTTTGGTATCTTTCCAAGTACAACATATAAGAGTGATGATTTCCCTGCTCCAACTGGCCCACAAACTGGAATCTTCTACATTTCCTCCATGGATGCACAATTTTTCTTTTGAACAACACTTCATGTCTCTTGGATACTTAGCTAAATGTATTTTTCTTTCTCAATTACTTCCCATTCTCATACCACTACTTCCCAATTTCACCACTACCATGAATGTGTGTTATTGCCAATATAAAACCCCGATTTAATGAGACAGCCTTGAAGCTTTAAAACTTGGATTTATGCGAATCTCATGTGAACCATAGCCATAAAGAAGTAATGGATCAGGTCCATCAAGTTTCACAAGATCCTTTCAGTAAACAATTGATAGGGGAATTTGAGTGCCATCTGAAGCCGTCGCCCATGCTTTACCTCTAACTGCTGTTATTCCTGTGCCAAACAATGTTCTTACATCATCCAAAATAGCCTGGTTTTTAACAAGCTCCTCCATGGTAGGTTTCTGTAGAAGATTCTTGACTAAACTAACATAAGAAGTTTTGTTCAAAATTCCAATTTTAGATGCCACAATTACACCATGGTTAGAAGCAGTATCAAGAGTGAAAGGAACAGTGATGATGCAAGATGTGTCCTCTGGGGAACATAGTAGAAGCGTCAAAACATGGAAGAACATTCCTAGTCATAATGAATATCCCACCAGTGGCGAGAAAGAAACCTCGCTATTGGATCTTTCATGAGGCATCAAAAATTCGGAACTGCCAATGTCCATATTTTTCATCAACGGACCAAATAGGATTTGGGTCACCAAACTCTAACAAGAATAAATGTTCATTTTATAACCTCCTATGATTTGAGGCTATATACAAAATGGTTTTTATAGGAAAATTATAGCCCAAAGTCATATAAGTACAAAAAATAATATTGAATATATTTAGAATCTATTTCATAACCAGAATTTATGAAAACAAGAAAATAAATACTCTAACCAGAAGCTATGCTAAGGTTATTTATCATAGCTGCAAGTTACATAATTATTTTTATTATTTAATAGAAATTTTAGTGTAATTTTTATCCTACGTTTTTTTCTATATATAGTTCTTATTAAACTATATATATGGAATCATATCAAGATGAGAAATTCACTTACCTTACAATTATGAGAAACTATATATATAAATATGATAAATGATCATAATTTGAAGTTATTATCTTATATATTCTTAATTTGCTATGATTCAAATTTGATTTGATTGTATCTGTTGTATTCTTTTTGCTAGCTAAGTAGATGGAAATCTTTGAAATGGTACATTCTATCTTATGGAAAAATAAATAAATAAATTACTTTTTTAATACATGCATGTCATATATATTAGTTGTGTACAGATAATATTAAGTGTTTGATAGATTTATTCCAAGATATTTACCTCATCAATTGTATGATGTATATAATAATTGATGTTAATATATATCTAGTAAACTTGATTGTAGACTCTAAAAGAGATAAAATTATGTCACTAATGGGATACAATTTCATGTGAATGACACGTTATAGTCGATCATATCTAAAAGAATTTGATATGACCAACATGGTCCCTAAGGTTACACGTCATATAGATATATATTATAAAATCAGAAGTTTTTATCTAGTGACTAATTTATCTATATTCCTAAAAAAAATAGTATGACATGTTGTACAAATTATTATTTTGATAAGATAAATTTTCTCATTGTTAGAGGGAGGAAGTTGATTATAGATCTAGAAGAATGACATGAAATTTCTTAGATTTTTTATTATGAAAGTAATATTATAAATTGATGTCCCTAGAGGACAATTAACTAACAAAATTGTAGATACATGCTTGAAGTATAGTAAAATAATTGATGAAAAAAAATGTTTTGGTGGGACAACTAACTATTATAAAAACAAATGAATCCAAGGTACACTTAAAGCATAAGAGACTTGTTGAGTCAAAGGATGTAATTCCTTGAAAGAAGAAAGCATGGGGAAAAACACATGAAAAACTTAATACTCTTAAAGAGGCCTTAAAATGATTGATTAGACCAAAATTGAGAAGCTTATAACCCTTAAAGAGACACAACTAAAACAAATACCTTTGAAGAGACACATATTGAACAAATAGTCTTTAAAGAAGTACAATTTGAACAAATAATCCCTGAAGAGGTGCAAATTAAATTAATAGCCCCTGAAGATGCAAAAATTGTATGAAATGGCTCTTAAAAGGCATAGATACCTCCATACCTAAAAATAAAAGCGACCTCTACTAGTTATGAACATGATAAGATGAAAATGAGATTAAAATAATATTGTCATTGATAATTCTTCTTTTTCTTAGATGACCTTTGACATCATATGGAGTGATGAAAATTCCAAATAATGAATTATGCAAGAATGTCAACATATTTATAATTGGCCAAAATAAAAAGATACAATACATACAAGGTTAGACTTATTGGCAAAATGAGGAGTATTTGGGCATGTAGGCCAATGCTAGAATATGTTGTGCCTATTGAATATAAATGGACTTGGATTCTAATGCCCAAAGACATAAAAATTGTCAGATATCAATAGCTTGTTATGTTATAAAGCAAAATTTATAACATAAGGTTTTAATGTAATGACCTAGTATCATTCTTGTAATGATTTGATCACATGATTGATAGTTTCTCAAGGACTAGATATATACTTTGTAATGTATATGGATTCATAGATATGTTAAAATCCCTAAAGGATCCAAAATGCATAAAGTAACCAAGTCCTTGAAGGATTTAAAATGCATGCATGAAGCAAATAACTCCCTAAAGAATTAACATGCTTGAAACAAATAATTCTCTTAAGGATTAAAATGATTGAAAATCTCATATCACATTCTTAATCAGGTCATGATGATAACACACTTTATCAAATTATGTCCTTATGTGGATTAAAGTGGAGTTTTGTCATTGTTGCAATCTTATTGACTCTTAAAGAGTATATAAGAACGATTAAATGTACAATGAAATAATTTCAAACAAAAGATTTTGGGAAAAAAAAAATTGTTTCAACTTGGAAATAAAGCATTTTCCAAATGGAATGTTGAGTACATCAATTAACATACAAAAAAATAAAATAAAATAAAATTGAAGAACTTATATAAGGATAAATCACACCCATTAAGTTCTTTAATGTAGTTTTGTTCACTTAAAGTGAAAAAGGACCTCCTTCATCCTAAATATAAT
Source organism: Vitis riparia (assembly GCF_004353265.1). NCBI lineage: Eukaryota > Viridiplantae > Streptophyta > Magnoliopsida > Vitales > Vitaceae > Vitis > Vitis riparia. Next base: position 22,647,811 of record NC_048444.1, read on the forward strand.
CATGGAGAACTACTTCGTCCAAAAATACCTTGCTATTGGTACACTACTGTATCTTACAATTTTACATTATCAAATATTACATTTTTTTGTCAACTTGCTTGCAAGAATAAAGTCAAATGTATACTGCAATATCTTCATGGAACAAATGCCATATGTTTATTTTATTCTAAAAGAGTAGAATCTCAATTACTTAGATATATGATTGTTGGTTATCTTTCAAATCCCTACAAAGCTCGATCCCAAATAGGGTATGTATTTATCTATGGTAATACAACAATATCATGGAGATTAGTGAAGCATACAATGGTAACCGCTTATCTAAATCATTGAGAGATACTTGCAATTTATAAAGCAAGTCATGAGTGTATATGAATAAGGTCACTGAGAATCATGTGGACTACCCTCCATCAAAGATAATGTTGCTTGCATTGCATAAATTAAGGAAGGATTTGTAAAACATGACAAAAATAAGCATATCTCCTTCAAATTCTTCTACACTTATGAGCTTCAAGAAAATGGTGAAATGGATGTTCAACAAATTCGATTCTAAGATAATCTAATAGATCTATTCATAAAAGTATTACGATCAACTACATTGAAAAAGTTAAGATACAAAATTGGAATGCAAAGATTGAGAGATCTACCTATTGAAATGTTGAAGAAAGCATAACTAAGTTTGCAAAGCTTGATTTCAAACAAGGTATGTATTTACCTATGGCAATATGACAATAGCATAGAGATTAGTGAATCAAACAATAGTAGTCACCTCTCTAAATCATTAAGATATACTTGTAATTCATGAAGCAAATTGTGTTAGGATAGAGTCCTTAAAAGCATGATATGATGTAACATATTTGGAATACATTATTCATTTAATGATATTTCAGGTTCTCTTTTATCTATTCTTATTCCATACATTATCTCTATGAACATTTTGGCCTAACATATCTCACATTTTACATAGATGATTTGTTCATAATCGGTTCATGGACTTGGACAATCCATTTGAGGCTATAGCACAGCATTTCCTAATTGGAGGGATAGCTAGTCTTGGCTATCAGAATGAGGTTCCCATGGTAGGCACACTAGTGTGTATGATTACACATGGGATAGGATCTATAGTGATAATGATATAAGGCTATTGGATAGTCATGACTTCACCAAGCTATTTTACTATATAGTCTCTCAACCTTGAGATGTGCAAAAGTTAGTAGTGTCTTTGACTACAGGTGAGATTATTAGTTGATAATATATTCCCTATGGATTGGGTCACTATTGATAGAAACCTGTAGCAATAGGTATTCTCAATAAAAGTGTCATGATATCTCTTGGACTTTGCAATAGTGTGTCCTCTTGGGTGATCCTACAAAGGTATGATCATGAAATCTCTGGACCTGCAATGATTCCTTTAGTGAAATTTGACATATGCTCTTAGTGAATTAGAGTATGTCATTTGATTACATAATAGGAAGATCTGTAACTCAAAAATTGTAAAGATAGTATTGAAAGTTTGATAGCAATCACTTTGTTAGACAATGGATGACCAATTCATGGGAAGACTGTATACAATGGATAGTAGGTCACGGACCTAAGCACTTGGTGTCTTGCTATAATATATATAGAATACTAGAGTTTAGTTGATTCTCTATAGTTGGATATTGAATCAACTTTAGAATTAGATACCGAGGGAGCTAATTCCTATGGGTCCCACTCGTCCCCACTCTAAGCTTATATTCTTCGATGACATGATTTATGAGGCTTGGATGGGCTTTTAGTTCACTTTTATGCATAAAAATATTCTGATAATTACACAAGGTTACACAAGGATAAGTAAGCACCATTTCTGTACTGAGCTAATTGCTTAATTGGAGTTCTATTGGGATAATTAATCAATTAGCAATCTTTTTGGACTAGATTAAGTGGTTTAAGCCTATGATGGACTTAAGTCACTTAAGCCAAGTAGGAAGGCTATAAATACTAATTTAGGGGGTTAGGATTTCTTAAGTCTTATCATTCTTTCCCTACAATTCAAAGAGAGAACCATGACCTCCACTCTTGAGATCTTTAGCATCTTAGTGCCTAGACACAAGGAAGAGTTATTGGGTGGAAGATCATGGTGTTTATGAGGTTCATTATGACTTTGAAGTTATTTACATTGATTGGAATCGATTGGGAACATCTAAATCAAATGTATGTAGCTTCATTCTCTAGATCTATAATTTATGTGGTATTAATATTGTTTTTGAATACCTAGTTTTCCATTGCAATAAATTTAGAGAGTTTAGAAAAGATTTACATGCATTTTACGAGATCCAAGGCATGAGAACAGAGCAATCCAAGGTTCCCAACAAGTTGTCCATATGTATGACTAAGTTAATGATCCAACATATTTGGGAATCATGTGGATTACCTTCCATCGAAGATAAAACTACCAAGTTATATGAAGTTAATGTTTTGCACAAATTAAAAGAAGGTTTATAAAATGACAAAAGTAAGCATATTTCTCATAAATTCTTCTATACTCATGACTTTAGATAGTAAAATTGATATTCAATAGATCCAATCATGTGATAATCAGATATATTTATTCATAAAAACATTACCATTGACTATATTAAAAAAATTTAGATACAATGTTGGAATATGGAGATTGGAAGATCTACTCGTTGAAGTGTTGGAGGAAGTTCAATTGATCTACTCGTTGAAGTGTTGGAGAAAGTTCAATTGATCTACTCGATTATCTAATATCGATTCAAGAACCCATTTCTGCACAAGCTCTCACATTTGATCTTCCATCCTGATGACTTTGTACATGGACTTGTGAAAAGTATAATTAAATAATTATATTAAAATTATACATAAATAATTAATCAAATTTTAATGAATTTAGTATATGTTAAAAAAAAATTAAATAAAATAAATAATTGAGATATCATTTTGACACAATTTTGGTTTTAGAATTTTTAAAAATAAAAAACATAAATAAATTTTTACTTAATATTTTAATTTTTTATAAATATTAAATATATAAATATTAAAATTTTCTATTGAAAATTTAAAAAACAAAGATATTCCATAATTATGTAATATAAAGAAAGAAAATATATATATATATATATATATATATATATATATATATATATATATATATATTACTTTGACAATTTTTTTTTCCCCAATTCTGAAAGTACTAAATGAGATGCATTGAGGTGGTTACTTTGAAAGTAGTAAGAAAAACGTATGGGTCTAATAAAATTAGAGTGAACCAAATAGAAAACATAAATAAATTTTTACATAATATTTTAATTTTTTACAATATCAAATATATAAATATTAATTTTTTTCTATTGAAAAAAAAAACAAAGATATTCCATAATTATGTAATATAAAGAAAGAAGATAATCTTTTAATTATTTTTTTTACTTTGATGATTTTTTTTCCCCCACTTTTGAAAGTATTAAATGAGATGCATTGAGGTGGTTACTTTGAAAGTGGTAGGAAAACGTATGGATATAATAAAACTATAATGAACCAAGGGGTACAAGACCCGACAACTAATAAGTAATAAAAATAATGAAGTTGACAGAGTAGGTGTTGAGTAATAACTAATTGGTCAAGGGAAATGAAAGCATGTGTGTAACAATTTTCAAACTCAAAGTCTTTAAATTTGCATAGAGTTTGATTCATATAACAATTGATTTTTTTATTTTCTATTATTATATTAAAATTATAAATAATTAATAAAATTTTAATGAATTTTATATAAATTAAAAATTAAATAGAATAAATAATTAAGATATCATTTGGATACAATTCTAATTTTATTATTTTTAAAAAACAAATAACATAAATAACTTTTGAATTATATTTTAAATTTTTATAGATACTAAACATGATAGTACTAATGCTGCTTATAGTAAAAATAAAAGCCATAGAAGTTCCATAATAATATAATATAAAGAAAGAAGATAATTTTTTATTCTTGTTATGACTATGGATGAAATTTGTTCTAACTTTGGAAATTAATAAATGAGATGCATCATAGCACTACTCTAAGTATTCTAAAAGTAGGAGGAGAAAGGTATGGATCAAATAAAACCAGAGTAAGAGTCCATTTGGTAATGATTTTAGGAAGTGTTTTTATCTTTTTAATACTTAAAAAAATTTTTATCTTTCAAGTATTAAAAAAGTTAGAAGTGTTTTTTAGAATCACTATCAAATACACTATAAATGAAGGGATAGTAGTTAGAATAATAATAATAAAGTTGGTAGAATAGGTGAGTAATAACTAATTACTCAAGGAAAATGAGAGCATTTGTGTACCAATTTATCAACTTAGGACTTTAATCACTTGTCATTTGGATAAAGGCCTCCCAATTTTGAATCAATCATGAGAACCATGACCACACATAAATAATCATCTATGATTGTGAATGTCAACATGAGCCCCATAACCCCATCTTCGAGTGCAAGTCATTTATCTATTCCTCAACCACTTACGTCTTGTTTGAGATATTTTTGTTTTTTTTTTTCCTTTACTTGGAAATTGAAAAACTAAAATTATAATTTTTCAAGAAAAATATTGGAATTATAAAAGGTTTATTAAATAAAAAAAGAAAAGAACTTTTTATGTAAGTCAAAATAGAACTTTTATAAGAAGTAATATTTTTCTCATATTTGTATTAAGTTCCTTCTTAAGGTATAATTTTTTTAAACAAAATTAGTCAAACAAACATAAAAACTCTTATTGAGCTTTATAAAGAGTTGACTTCTTAGAAATCAATTCAATTAAGGTTAGAATCTCCTTAGCAAATCAACTTCATGTTTTATACCTTTTATCCTTGCAAAAAGTTGTCTTATGAATATGTACTATACTAAATTTTTAATTTAGGTTACTTACGTGTATACTTAATCTATATCATTAGGAAGTAAGTATATGGTAGAAAGAATATTGTTAGCCCAAGGGTTCTCCTAATCAAGTTTTGATGATAACAAATCATGGTTAAGTGACTAATTGGTTTGAATGGTAAAGAATCTCAGGTATAAATTCGGAAATTCATCAAATGACTAAATGGATACAAGATCAAGACTTTTGGAAGACTTTTGATCATAGGAAACAAATATAAGATGAATGCATGGGTGCACTTACGTTTTTCATATATTTCCATGCATCTTTGAAAACTTGGTTTATTCTGTAAAATTACATTTTCAATAAAACCCGAGTTTTATCAAATGTACCTTAGGCAAAACTTTTCAAAATTGGCATATTAATTTACCTAAAGTCCTTTCCTAAGTGTTAGAAAAGAAAAGAAGTGAAAAAGATAGGTTTTCAGGGTCAAAAGGCCAAACCGGTCAAGGCTCTGGCCAACCAACTCAACCGGTTGGGGAACCAGTCGACCGATTAGGGAACCAATCGATCGGTTGCCCTTGACCGGTCGAGGTCCGATCAATAAGAGTTAAAAACACTTTCTCTCTTCCAGTAGCCTTCCTTTCCCAGTTGAGGTTCCCTCATTCCCGATCAACCTTCGATTGAGGTCCAGTCGAGGCAATGGTAACCTGCCAAAACATTAAATGCTCCAACAACTAATGAACCGGTTGACCCCCAACTCAACTAATTGAGGCTGTTTTTCACTTTTCTTGGCTCTCGAGCTTAGAAACCTATAAATTGAGAGCTCCATTTTGTTTATGATATAGAAAACACTTGCAATCAATTGTCTACCCACTTGTGTTTGCCTTTAAAGCTCTCATTTCTTTCTTAGTGCATTAAATCCTCACTAGCATATTTTTTTGTGCATCCTTGTAAGTCATCCTAGCTTTTTTTTGTATTTGAGCTATCATTGAGCTAGGTTGAGGGATTCATTCTTGTAAAAACTGAGTGTTAAAGCCTTCAAGAGGTTTGAATCTTAAAGAGATTGTGTAAGAGCCCATTGGAGCCGGAATCTAAGTGTAAGAAGATTGGAAGCTTGGTTGAAGCTTCAAGCTAGTAGAACCCTCACTCGGTTAGGAGATTGAGGAGAGTGGATGTAGGTAAGGAAGTGTCGAACCACTATAAAATCCGAGTTTGAATTCTCTAACTCTATCTCTTTATTTTTTATTATATTATGCTTGAATTTGTTGTGTTGAAAAAGTTTTTGAAAAACCCAATTCACCCATCTCTTGAGTGTTTTTCCTTATTTAAGCATAATCTTTATTTTCTCAATTGGTATCAGAGCTAGACCTCTTGTTTGAGACCTAATAGTCTAAGAGGAAATGGTTATTCCATCAAGCTCATCTCACAATGAAATTTTTGTAAAACGTAGAGCTCCATTTTTTACGAGAATCGACTATCCCTATTGAAAACTAAAATGACTTGGTATTTACAATCAACCAATTCAGACGTATGGGACGTCATTAAAGATGACCTAACTTTTCCTACAAAACTAGTTGATGGAGTCATGGTTCCAAAACCTAAGCAAGAATGGAATTAGCTTGATAGAAGATATTTTCAATTAAATGGTAAGGTTGTTTTTACTTTACAATGTGCTATGGATAGAAATGAATATAATAGAATATGTCAATGCAAATCGGCTAAAGAAATTTGGAGATTGCTTGAAATAATTCATGAAGGAACAAATCAAGTGAAAAAGTCAAAAATTAATTTACTTGTACATAGTTATGAATTGTTTTTATGAAAGAAAATGAGACTATTGTTGAGATGATCATTAGGTTCACCAACATTGTCAATGGTCTTGAAGCATTAGGAAAGACCTATAAGGAATCCAAAAAGGTGATGAAGATATTGAGGTCACTCCCATCAAAGTGGCATACAAAGGTCACCACAATTCAAGAAATAAAATACTTGACCAAGCTACCTATGGAAGAGCTCATAGGGTCATTAATGACATATGAGATCAATTTGGCAAAGAAACTACAAGAGAGTGAAGACAAAAAGAAGAAGAGCATAGCTCTCAAAGCTACAACTAAGGAAGAAGAAGATGTTGAAGAAGAAAAGTCAAGTGAAGAAGATGATGATTTAGCCCTCATCACAAGAAAGCTCAATAAATACATGAGGGGTGAAAGGTTTAAAGGAAGAAAGTTTACCTCTAAAAGAGACCTTTCTAAAAAGGAATCTTCATCTCATGGTGACAAAAGAAATGGGAAGAGAAAAGAGATTTTGTGTGTTTCAAATGCAAAAAACTGGGACACATTAAATATGATTGTCCTCTTTACAAAAGTGAAGCCAAGAGAAGAATGAAGAAGGTAATGATGGCCACTTGGAGTGAAAGTGAAGAATCCTCCGAAGAAGAAAAGGAGAAAGAAGTGGCAAACATGTACTCCGAAGAAGATCATTAGTCAAGGCAACATTGGTAATGGCACATCCTCTTTTATTGAAAGTGTTTTATTAGTGGATGGTTTAAAACATAATCTTTTAAGCATTAGTCAACTTTGTGACAAAGGTTTTAAAGTGGTTTTTGAAGCATCTCATTGCATCATCAAGGATATTCAAAATGATAAAACCATCTTCATGGGTCATAAATGTGATAATGTTTATGCTATAAATATTTCAAAATATGATGGCTATGATAGATGCCTTTCAAGCATGCATGATCAAAGTTGGTTGTGGCATAGGAGGTTGGGACATGCTAACATGGACCTCATTTCCCAACTCTACAAAGATGAACTTGTTAGAGGCCTTCCCGAAATAAATTTTCAAGAAGACAAAGTTTGTGAAGCTTGTCAAATAGAAAAGCAAATCAAAAACTCTTTCAAAAACAAAAATTTCATTTCAATATCTAAGCTTCTTAAGTTGTTGCATATGGATTTATTTGGTCCCTCTAGGACACCAAGTCTTGGAGGAAAATCTTATGCATATGTTACTATGGATGACTTTTTTAGATACACATGGGTCTTGTTTTTAAGTCAAAAAAATGAAACTTTTTATGAGTTTTCAAAGTTTTGCAATAAGATTCAAAATGAAAAAGGTTTTATAATTACTTGTATAAGAAGTGATCATGGGAGAGAATTTGAAAATATTGATTTTGAAGAATATTGCAATGAGCATGGTATTAACCATAATTTTTTGGCTCCTAAAACTCCTCAATAAAATGGGGTAGTTGAAAAAAAAAATAGAACTCTTCAAGAAATAGCTAGAACCATGCTAAATGAAAATAATTTACCAAAATATTTTTGGACCAAAGTGGTTAATATCTCTTGTTATGTTTTAAATAGAATATTATTGAGGCCTATTCTTAAGAAAACTCCCTATGAGCTTTGAAAAAATAAGAAACACAACAATAGCTATTTCAAAGTTTTTGGGTGCAAATGTTTTATATTAAACACCAAAGACAAACTTGGAAAATTTGATGCAAAATCAGATGTTGGAATTTTCCTTGGTTACTCAACTTCAAGTAAAGCCTTTAAAGTTTTCAACAAAAGAACCATGGTTGTAGAGGAGTCCATCCATGTCATTTTTTATGAATCTAACAATTCTCTTCAAGAAAGAGAGAGTTTTGATGATGATTTAGGCTTGGAGACCTCCATGAGAAAATTGCAAATTGAAGATAGAAAGCAACAAGAAGAAATTGGAGAGGATCCGAAGAAAGAAGAATCACCATTGGCACTACCCCCAAGGTGAATCAAGCTAAAACCTTCCTAAAGATTGGAAGTTTGTCATCAACCACCCACAAGATCAAATTATAGGTAATCCATCTAGTGGGGTAAGAACTAGATCATCTCTTAGAAATATTTGCAATAATCTTGCTTTTATCTCTCAAATTGAACCTAAAAATATAAATGATGCTTTAGTTGATGAAAATTGGATGATTTCTATGCAAGAAGAGTTAAATCAATTTGAAAGAAGTGAAGTATGGGAATTAGTGCCAAGACCTTCAAACCAAAGTGTTATTGGAACTAGATGGGTCTTTAGAAATAAAATGGATGATAATGGCATAATTGTTAGAAATAAAGCAAGATTGACAGCCCAAGGTTATAATCAAGAAGAAGGAATAGATTATGAAGAAACCTTTGTCCCCGTAGCTAGATTGGAGGCCATTAGGATGCTACTTGCCTTTGAATGTTTTAAAGACTTTATTTTATATCAAATAGATGTGAAAAGTGCTTTCTTAAATGGCTTTATAAATGAAAAAGTATATGTTGAACAACCACCCGGTTTCAAAGTTTTAACTTTCCTAACCATGTTTTTAATCTTAAAAAGACACTTTATGGTTTGAAACAAGCACTTAGAGCATAGTATGAAAGATTAAGTAAATTTCTTTTAAAAAAGGGTTTTAAAATGGGAAAAATTGACACAACTCTTTTCATAAAGACCAAAGAAAATGACATGCTCTTAGTTCAAATATATGTTGATGATATTATTTTTGGAACTACTAATGTCTTTCTTTGTGAAGAATTTTCTAAGTGCATGCATAGTGAGTTTGAAATGAGCATGATGGGAGAACTCAACTTCTTCCTTGGACTTCAAATCAAGCAACTAAAGGAATGAACCTTCATCAATCAATTAAAATATATAAGAGACTCAAAAGGTTCAACATGGAAGAAGCCAAAACAATGAAGACTCCAATGAGCTCATCCATCAAGCTTGATAAGGATAAGAAAGGTAAATCCATTAACTCAACTATGTATAGAGCCATGATAGGTTCTTTGCTATATTTGACCACTAGTAGACCCGACATCATGTATAGTGTATGCTTGTGTGCTAGATTTCAATCTTGTCCTAAAGAATCTCACTTAAGTGCCGTAAAACGAATTCTTAGATACTTGAAAAGGACAATGGACATAGGCTTATGGTATCCTAAGAGTGATAACTTTGAATTAATTGGATTCTCGGATGTCGATTTTGCCGGTTGTAGGGTTGAAAGAAAAAGCACTAGTGACACTTGCCATTTCCTAGGACACTCACTTGTTTCATGGCATAGTAAGAAGCAAAATTCGGTAGCTTTGTCAATGGTGAAAGCTGCATACATAGTAGCCGATTTATGTTGTGCACAAATTCTTTGGATGAAACAAACACTTAATGATTTTAATTTGTCTTTTGAGCATGTTCCTATTAAATGTAATAACACTAGTCCCATAAATATTTCAAAAAATCCCGTGCAACACTCTAGACTAAGCATATAGAGATTAGACATCATTTTCTTAGAGACCATGCACAAAAGAGTGACATTACACTTGAATTTGTAAGCACAAAATATCAACTTGCGATATTTTTACAAAACCTCTAAGTGAAGAACAATTTGTTGATATTAGAAGACAACTAGGGGTGATTTCTTTATGATCTAATGAATTCTTGATGAATATACCCTCTGATTGCATGAATTTCATGTCATATGCATCATATAGACATATACTTAGATAAATGGTCAAATTTTGACCAAAAATCAAAATTCCCTTGGCATTGGGCATAAAAAATTGGGGATTTCAACTGAAAAGAGCAGATGGAGGATTAAAAAATGAGAAAAAACACAAAAGAAAAAATTCAAACGCATTGACTGTTGATCAGGCGATTGATCGAATCAAGATTGGTCGACCGATTCGTCGGGGCTGACGATTTAAATACATCCCCACGCTTCATTTTTTTTCTCCCGTTTCCTCTAGTTCTTCAAGTGTTTTGTCGATTCAGTTGCCAAGAAAGGATTTTTGAGGCCATTGCAACATATTGAGGGTTTTAGACTGATTTTTGGAGGCTAAGGCGTTAGATTTGGGACCTAGGGCTTCCGATTTGGGACGGCTTCTCCTTTGTTCACGCATTACAGCCAACTTCAGGACATTCCCGTGCACCTAAGGCTTTCGGGTGTGTGTGTTTCTCTCTCCACCAGCTTCGTCTTCCTCATTTCTATTTTTCTGATGGCTTATAGGAGAGAAATGGTTACCTCTAAGGCATAGGGCAAGCACCCAGCTAAGTCGTCTCAGCCTGCTTAGACAAAGGCTCACCGAAATGTGAGGTTTTACACGACCCTCTTCAGCACTGTGGAGGATTATCAGAGGTACAAATAGAAGTTCGCTCAGAGAAAAGTGGTTCTAGGGAGAAATATCAATTTCTCCCAACTGCAGCATTTTGGGTTTGAAGACCTCTTTAGTCGGATGGGTTGATTGCTAGTAGTGACATTTTCTGAGGCGATTTTCCCGACTTTGGTGCATTCATTCTATTCAAGGGCTATTTATGGACTTGGTGGTCTGCTTATTTCCACCGTTAGAGGAGTTGAGATTCAGTTAGACTCGGAGAGTATCTGTTGTATTTTTAACATTCCTCTAGTTGGACTCAAGGTGTACGAGTCCAAGACTTGGCCTACTTTGTTGGGTTTCGAGCCTAGAGAGGCCATTAAGAGGATTTTCGGACTGGCAAATGCCCAGGGAATGGGCAAACCATCGGCTCATAGCCTGACCATGTCTAACAGAGTACTACACCACATGATCTACTTCATCTTGCTACCACGAGGTGGACAGAGGTTTACTACTTTGAGGCATTCCTTGTGGACTCGATTCTTATAGGGAGACGGATTCACTTGGGGTATTTGATGATAATGCACATGATTTCATGCTACAAGAGCTCGACCCGCATACTCCCCTATGCCCGCTTCCTTACCAAAGTATTCAAGAATGCCAGGGTCGATTTGAGTGGAGAGAGAGATTTCGAGGTCCCCGATATTTATGATACTTATGATGAGCAGTCTTTGGGGCATATGAAGTTTGAGAAGGCCCTCGATGGCTCCTAGATTCGGAGAGTAGAGCGACCACTAACACAAGCCCGGGGATAGGGATAGATGCATCTGGATAGAGGAGGAGCCCGAGATCCAAGAGATAGAGGGTGGGTTAGACCCTCAAAGAGGCTTTGAGCAGAGAGAGCCCGAGCTTGACATCCCTCTACTCCAGTAAGAGAGTATTCGGTTTGAGGCCACATTTTCAGAGTCGATGATATCCGAGCCGACATACATAGCGGGACCATCTTCTCAACCATCATTCACCGAGCCTTTTCACACTGAGACATCACCTCATCAAGCACCTCATGCTCCTAATCATGTGTCTTAGATGGATTTATCTGCTCAAATCAGCTCACTTGGCACTCACATGGAGGAGCTTGCGGTAGTCAGTGATACTTGATTCTACTCCGTGGAGGATCGCATGGATCAATATCAAACTGGCTTTACTTCTCAGTTTGAGTATGTACAATAGAGATTTGAGTGTATGGAGGATCGCATGGATCAATAGCAGGTTGCATTTGATCATCTCCAACAGAGGATTGAGTGTATTGAGAGTCGTCAGGAAATTCAACATGAGGAGATAATGGCTTACCTCTGCTCCGTGTTTCCACCTCCACCTCCTCAGCCTTGATTTGACAAATACCCCATTCGTTTCTTTTTTATGTTGCTAAAGGGGGAGAGATATTTAGGATCTAGGAGACCTACATGCATATCATTGTCATATCATTTGTTTGGATTAGCTTATATGTTTATGTTTCGTGTACATTTGACTTTACTATATATATATATATATATGATATACTATTTTCATGATTTACATTGTTTCCTATTGAAAATTCGCATGTCTTGATTATCTTCATTTTAAATTCATAAATTTTGATTGTTTGATCCATGATTGGCTTAAGGGGGAGATTTTTTTTCTTCTTCTCTCCTAGATAACCAAGGTTTGTCATCATAAAAAATGGGGAGATTGTTAGCCCAAGGGTTCTCCTAATTAGGTTTTGATGATAACAAACCATGGTTAAGTGACTAATTGGTTTGAATGGTAAATAATTTCAGGTATAAATTCGAAAATTCATCAAAGGACCAAATGGATACAAGATCGAGGCTTTTGGAAGATTTTTTATCATAGGAAACAAATGTAAGATGAACGCATAGGTGCACTTAGGTTTTTCATATCTTTCCATGCATCTTTGAAAACTCGGTTTTTTCTATAAAATTACGTTTTCATTAAAACCCGAGTTTTATCAAATGTACCTTAGGAAAAACATTTCAAAATTGGCATATCGATTTACCTAAAGTCCTTGCCTAAGTGTTAGAAAAGAAAAGAAGTGAAAAAGATAGGTTTTCGAGGTCAAAAGGCAGAACCGGTCGAAGCTCTGGCCAACCGGCTCAACCGGTTGGAACCGGTTGCCCTTGAACGGTTGAGGTCCGGTCAAGAAGTGTAAAAACACACTCTCTCTCTTCTAGTAGCCTTCTCTTCCCGGTTGAGGTTCCCTCCGTCTCGATCAACCTCCGATTGAGGTTTGGTCGAGATTCAATCGAGGCAACAATAACCTACTAAAGCATTAAATGCTCCAACAGCTAGTGAACCTGTCGCAACTCGACCGGTTGAGGCTGCTTTTTGCTTTTCTTGGCTCCCGGGTTTAGAAAGCTATAACTTGAGAGCTCCACTTTGTTTATGATATAGAGAACACTTGCAATCAATTGTCTACCCACTTGTTCTTGCCTTTAAAGCTCTCATTTATTTCTTAGTGCATTAAATCCCCACTTGCATATCTTTTAGTGCACCCTTGTGAGTCATCCTAGTTTTGTTTTATATTTGAGCTATCATTGAGCTAGGTTGAGGGATTCATTCTTGTAAAAACTGAGTGTTAAAGCCTTCAAGAGGTTTGAATCTTAAAAAGATTGTGTAAGAGCCTATTGGAGCCGGAATCCAAGTGTAAGAAGATTGGAACCTTGGTTAAAGCTTCAAGTTAGTGGAACCCTCACTTGATTAGGAGATTGAGGAGAGTGGACGTAGGCAAGGAAGTGTCGAACCACTATAAAATCCGAGTTTGAATTCTCTAACTCTATCTCTTTATTTTTTTTATTATATTGTGCTTGAATTTGTTGTGTTGAAAAAGTTTTTGAAAAACCCAATTCAACCCTCTCTTGGGTGTTTTTCCTTATTTAAGCATAACCTTTATTTTCTCAAATATGAAAAAATATTTTCTTTTAAAAAAATAATAATATAGATATTAAAAAAAAACCTAAATATAAAGCAATAAGATTTTTTTGTAGGTTAAAAACAATGAGACCCTTTTGAATAGTGATTTTTTTTATTATTATTATTTAGATTGCACTTCCCTAACAAAACTTTTTAATGTTCTCTAGCATTGGTTATCATTTTCTTCATTTCTTCATTTCTTCATTGGTATAGTTTCTTTCATCGGTCAAGAGTGAATAAAAGCATTATTCAAATGTATTTATGTTAAATGACAAAATTCTACAATAACTCTTATTGTAAAAGAGAAAAAATAAAGAGAAGAACTTCAAAGAAAAATTCACGTAGAGCTCCTACTTATTAAATTCAAACTATAATTAGTTTAACAAGTATTTTGTAATTATATAAATATCCCTAAGACTAACATGAGAAATGGAGTATCTATAGATTACTCCACGATGACATAAGTATAAAAAGGTTTGAGGAAGGTTAATTGGATTTAATTAAGACATCAAGTAGACAAAAGGTTTTAATTAAGCAAAAAAAAGTTTTAAAAATGATTTTAAAAACTCTTGAGTGCTTAGTCACTATCTAGAGTAAAAAATGTTTTAAAAGGTTATTTTTTTGCTCCTAAAAAATACTAAAGAAAGAAAAAGAAATAGTAAGCAAAATGATTTTTTTATGTTTAGTTGTCTTGTGGAGAATACCAAAGAAAATCAAATATAATTAAAACTAGTTAAAAACTTATGAATTTTTAATTTATTTAATCTTTATTTTAATAAGTTAAAATAAATAAAATAAGTTTGAAATACTAAATAAAAATAATTTATTGATTTTAAATTTACTTTTTTTTTTTCCTTTTTTTTTTCCTTTTTTTTTCTAATTTTCTTATTTATTTTTTTCCTTTTTCATTTTCCCTCAAATTTTCTAGGAACCAAACATAGCCAAAATGATTTTAAAAACTCCTCAAGTATCACTTGGGGAGTTCAAAAGTGAAAAAAAATAAAATTGTAAACTAGGAATTTGTATTGAAAAATTCATTTTTTATAAATCTTATGAGGTGAGCTAAAGTATAGGGTATCACTTAAAGGAAAAATTTGAGTATTAGGTATCAATTTAAGGTTTGACAAGTGTGAAGTATTACTTGGGAAATTTAAAAGTGAGAATCTGAGGAAAATTACAAATGTCTATTAGAGTTCATTAATCTACTATAAAACTCTAAGGCTTGGTTTGAAAGTCTTGGTATAGTGAAACCTCAAACTTGAGATTAAAGTTAAACAAGAGTAGATGTAGATTGATATTGGGCCAAATCACTATAAATCTTGAGTTTGAATTTCTCTTTTTTCTACTTTATTTATATGTTATTATTCTATATTGTTGCTTATTTATTTCTTACATTCATCATAGTTAATATTTGTTATAATTTGCAAAAAGACCGATGTCGAATTCATCCTCCTCTTGAGTATTTACCTTAGGTTGATATTATTAGAATCCTAACTTAAACCATATATGATCGCTTTTGTAAAGTCCTCTGAATTTCAAATTAGTTGTGGTCATCAAAGATGAATGGAATCATCTTTTTTATTCAAATATAAAAGAGGCAACTGTATAACATCATCCCTAAATATAAACCATTGAGGCTTGTTAGCCACAAACATCTATCTCACAACTCACATCATATTTAATACCTATTGTCTTCTTTTTTTTTTTTTTTCATCTTCTTCATTGGTACTATCAACCCACTATTTAGTAAGCATGGGTTCCACAATGGATGACAACTTGTATAAAGAATACAACTTAAGATATTGTTTTGTTTGAAAATGCGAGCATGACATGTTATTGTGTTTTCTCAATAAAAATATTAAGGTTTATTTGGTAATTTTATTTTTTATAATAAAAAATTATTTTCAAAAACAAAAATGAATTTAATAAATTTTTAGTAAAAAGTCATTTTTTTTTCAAAATTTATTCTAAAAGCATATTTTTTAGAATAATTTTGAGGTGTATTTTTAGTTTTTTTTTGTGAATTTTTTGAATAACAATAAAAATAATAATTTAAAACTTTTATATTATACATAAATGCATAACACCTTGTAGACCCTAAAATTTGTCCATTTTTTTATTTTTTTATTTTTTATTTTTACATTAACTTTGAGCCCAATTTTGTCCTTAGATTTTAAATTCCAATTATATATATTTTTTTGGCTCACTCACCATTTAATAGCTTTTATTATTTTGTATATCATTTTATTTTATTTTATTACTAATACTTTTATTTATTATTATTATTACTATTATTTTATTATTATTATTATTATTATTATATCTATTTTATTTTATTTTTTCTTTTCTCTCTTCTGTCTCCTCTCTCTTTCCTACTCCCCAACCGCCCCACCCTCTTCTTCTCTCTCTTCCCATTCTTCCCACACAGCCGCCCCCCCCCCCCCCCCCCCCCCCCTTTTTTCCTCCTCTCTTCTCTCTCATTTTTCATCATTTCCCCTTATCGAGACACGCCGGACCCCCCTCAAACTCTGATTTTTTTTTCCCCGTTTTGGCTGCAGCCGGCCATTGAAGAGTTTTGGGGGGGGGGGGGGGAGGGCTTTTTTTCTTTCTTTGGCTGCTACTCTCTCTGGAGACGGGGAAGTAAACTGTTTTTTTTCTTTTCTTCCTCCATTCCTCTTCTTCTTCTTAGAGCCAGCCCCCATTTTTTTTTCTTTTTTAGTTTTTCTCCTCCTGTTTTCCCAAGAGAGTCGACCCCCATTTTTATTTATTTTTATTTTTTCATTTTTCTTCTTCCCCCAAAAACACCCAACAGCCAGCTCCCCCATTCCTCTTCCATTTTTATTTTTTATTTTATTATTTTTATTTCAATTTATTTATTTTATTTTATTTGTGATTCCCAAAAAAACCATCCACTACTGCCGGCAAGATCACCGGCCCGGCGCCGTCGATCGGTGACCTCCTGCCTTTTCTCTCATTATCCCACTTCCCGTATCACTCATTTTCTATTATTATTATTATTATTATTATTATTATTATTATTATTATTATTATCATTGTTATTGTTATTATTATTATTGTTATTGTTATTGTTGTTATTTTATTTTATTTTAATAGTAATTGTTATTTGTGAAATTTAAATTGTTGAATTAATATGAAATTTGAGGTTAATTTGTTGTGGGTAGATTAATACGTAATTTGATTTAATTTATTGTTAGTGAATTAATTTGAAATTTGTTAATTTGGGTTTGTGGGTATATTGTATTTGGTGATTAATTTGGGGATATCTGGATTATATCAATTGCATATTGTTTATTTGGACTTGGGTTTATTGTTAAGTTGTTATTTGTTTTGGCTTATTGGATTGGGCTTGGAATATTATTTCTCTTAACCATGTATTTTTTTATGTGGGCTTGTTAATTGATGTGAATGGGGCCCATAATGTGGGTGGGATTTGTTAGATTATTTGAATATTTGATATGGGCTTGGCCAATTTGAATTGTTTAATTTGGACATGGGACAATTGTGATGTATATTAAAGTAGGCTTAGATTATGAAATATTAAATTTATGTCTAGTAGAATTTATTTTAATTTATCTAATTTTAGGTTTGGTTGATTGTGTTTGTATTTTTGGTTATTAATTTGGATATTTTGGGTTAAGACCTATAGTAATTTGAGCTCATTTTAATTGACGAAATTTATGGGACTAATTTGAAATTGGAATTTAGGTTTGAATATTTGTTTGAGATTTTATACATCTCTAGATATTTACATCTGTGATATTCTTGTTTTTGCATGGACCCATTCTGCAATCTTGTTGGCCGAGTACGAATTGATGACGCATGGAATTTATTGTAAGTTTATTTGGGTACATATTTTATTTTCCACTTTTATTTGGTTTAATTTTATTAGTTTTTGTAAATATTTGTTCGTATATATTTATTGAGTGTGCGCAGAATTGAACATCGAACAAACTAGAAATTTTTTTAAATGAGAGGACGAAATCAGTAAATGTGTTTTAATAAAACAACAATTTTAAAATATTATTTTTAATAAAAGGAAGTTTTTTATTACTTATAAAAATTCAGAAAATGCATTTAGAAAAATCCAAAAAAAAATTGTTTTTAATAGAATTTGAAAATTTGTTTTTAATGACATTGTTCAAAAATTTATTTGTTTAATAAAAATTGTCCAAAAATTGTTTTGTAAATAAAGTTGTTCCAAAAATTAATTTTTAGTAAAATTATCTAAAAATATTTTTTTCAAATGAATTCTTTTTTCCTTAATTAAAATGGGATTAAAAGTGTTTTTCAGAAATAGAAAATTTAAATCTTTGTTTTTCTTTTTAATTAAAATTTCTTTTGCAAATAAAGTTATGTCATTTTAAATAATTTGTAAAAATAAAATTTTTAAATGAAAATGAATCTAAATACTTTTGTAAATAAAATTGTAAAAAATCATTATTTTCTAATAAAAGCAAATAAAAATAATTTTTGTGCCCAAATTGAAATTTTGTAATAAATTCTTTTGATACAATAAGTGTAAATAGCTTTTTTGAAAATTGAATATAACCGAAATTGAGAAAATAAATTGATTCTTTTTTTTTCTTTTTTTTATAAGTAAATAAATGGAAATCATTAATTCAAAATCATTTTTAATAAAATCCTTTGAAATTTCTTTAAATCTTTTTTTAAAATTTTTTATTTATTTAATTCAATCAATCATTTTGCATAATTCTCTTATTATTTATTTTGTGTATTTTTGTAATTAGATTTCATCATTGTTTTTGTGCATATTAATTTTCACCATGACTTGTATATTGCTTATTTTTCTTGGTATCTATAATTAATTAATTAATTACCATAATTTCCTCAATTCGTTTAGTAAAGGTTGTACGTATACGGGCTTAAATGGGTGCTACGGCTCACCACTATACTTTCCCAATGAGTAACCTGACCCTCGGACCTAGACTTGGTTTTTCACAGACCCGTTTTTTTCCTTCGAGAGTCACACTTAGGGTTTTCTTTCTTATTTGGTTTTTCTCTTAAAAAAAATAAAACAAAAATAAGTGGCGACTCCAAGTATTTTTCAAAAAATCAAATTTTCATCAAATAAAATAAAAAGCAAGTTTCGCCATCAAATGGGAACGCATCAAGCAAAATACCGGGTCCACACACCTTTATGGAGAATAAGTTAAAAAAAAAACTATTTATTATATTTGACTTCCCAAAAAAAAATAGTTTTCGAAAATAATTAGCAACTATTTTAGAAATTGTTTTTAAAAACTTTCTTGTTTTTTTTTTTTTTTTTTTGGAGAATTGGTTTTAAAAATAAAATTATCAAATAAATCCCTAATTGCTCCCATTCTTTTCTTTTTCTTTTTAACTATTTATTTTTTGCTCTCAAAATTGAAGATAAAGAAGGTGGAAAGGAAAAAATGACGAGTGATTCTTTAATGGTAGTTTACATATTTATTTAAAAATGAATATTTTTGGGTCCTTATTAGAATTTTATATTTTTTATATTTTTTATTTGTTTAAGCAAAGGTGGGAGGATAAAAGTACACTCTCCCTTTTTAAAATGGCATAAATTTATATTTATCTTTTTCTTTTGTTTCTCTCTTTCTAACACACCAATTCTAGATAAATCGATAAATTAATCAATTTTTGTATGACGTCAATATGCCCATTAATAAGCTAAATCGACCACTCATATATATTGCTCTCACTTTTTACCACTTTTTAGAACTCTTAGTGTTGATAGATTTAAACAACATAAAAACCAAAGGGTTAACACAAAATTGGTAAGTGCTGATGAATTTAAACAACATGAAAACCAAAGAGTTAACACAAAATTGTAACAGCTCTCTTTGGTACTGAATGGGAAATGAATTAATGTTTCTAATTTTTAACTTTCTATTAAAATTATACATAAATAATTAATTATATCTTAATAAATATAATATAAATTAATAAAATAAAGTAATTAATTAATGTGTCCTAGTGTACAATTTCGAATTTGCTATTTTTAAAAATAGAAAAATAAATTACTTTTCAATTGTATTTCTAATTTTATGAATATTAACCATTATAACACCAAATTTGTTTCTAGTTGTATAATGAAAATATTTTTTTTATTATTGTGTAATAAAAATAAAGAAAATATGTTTTCAATGTTTCTTATGATTTTTGAAGAATTTTATTTGTCTATAAGTATGAAACCTTGTTGGTTTAATAAAAAAAAGGAATAAATTGCAAGTAAGTTATGGATGATAATTTTTTATTTTAAAAAATTTAGAAATGAAAAAACTTTTTTATACTTTTATTTTTAATTCTTATTATCAAATTTAAAGATAATTAGTTTTAGTAGGTTATCAAACTTTTAAATATTATAAAATATAAAAATACAAAAAAAAATCTTAAATTAATATATTTTTGATAGGCATAATACTACAATCAAGCTTGATTAAATAATAAGTCAAAATTATTATTTTCTATTAATGTGTATACTCATGGAATGTATGATAGTGTTAATACTTAAAAATACTCCCAATTTTATTTTGGTACCAATGATAGGATGTACAAAATCTCCTATTATTCTTGGTTTTCTTTTGGATAAACTTTTTGTTTATTTTATTTTGTTTTTTAGTGTACATTGTGCTTAGCAGAGTCTTTACCAATTTTATAATATTATAATAAAATTACATCATGCAACATATTTTGTACCTAAAAATAAATTTGATTAATTAGCTTGTGTCAATTAATTCACGTCTCTTTTTTGAAATATGCATAATAAACCATAAATGGTTACTTTTGTACTCACTTAAGATGTTAGAAGGTCATAATTTTAGTAGTCAAAACGCCTAAAACCTTTGAATTTTCAACAAGTTACGAGAGCAATACATGAATGGTATCATCTTCAATGATTGTAATTGTAATTGTGAATGTGAAAGAGATAATCCCATGATCCCATCTTCAAATATGAGTCATTGACATCTATTTCACAACTCATATCATATTTAATACTTTTATCTTATTCTTTGTTTTCTTTATTATTGCGTCGACGGAAGCTTAGATGCAAACATCGTTAATCAAGAACACAAAGATAAAAATAAATAAAAATCAACACAAATGGTACACGATGTTTTAACGTGGTTCGGCAACCACGCCTACATTCACGAATGAGAGAGAATCATTTCACTGTACAATAGAGAAAATTATAGAAGACAAAACCAGAACATTACAGAGAACAAAACCAGATACAACTATTGGGTTCCTGAAACATCTCATGTTTCCTCACTCTTTATATTCATACACTACCATGAGCCCTCTAGCTCCATCGAGTACCTCTCGTTCTTCTTCACATCTCTATTCACCTCGTATAGTTTTTACAAACTCATCTTCATCTCATAACTTTTTCCCCTCATGACCTAGAATATTATATAGAGATATTTCTAACAACCTTTCTTATTCTATAAGGAAGTCTAATATTACAATAATATATCAACCTAGAAATATTTTATATAATATTCTTTACAAAAAAAAAAAATCTATACTAATTAAGAATTTGAGACACTTCCTAACAATCTCAATCTTGGACCAAATTCTATGAAATCAATCTTCAAACTCTCCATGACATAAACTTTTTTGTATCATATCACTACGAGAGAGCAATTGACTCCACCTTCATCAAAAATTCCTTTTGCTTTCATTTTGTTGCTCTTGATCTTTTACACTTCCAAAAATCTTCAACCCAAGCTTTGATACTGGTTTGTTAGTTGCTTTACCAATTAAAGTTAGTACTAACAGGAGCTCATCCTCAGTAGACATGGGTTCCATAATGGATAATATCTCATGTAAGGAATCCAAGTCTCAAGATATTTGTTTTCATTGAAAATAAAAGCAAATAGTCTCTTGCTT
Source organism: Vitis riparia (assembly GCF_004353265.1). Classification (NCBI taxonomy): domain Eukaryota; kingdom Viridiplantae; phylum Streptophyta; class Magnoliopsida; order Vitales; family Vitaceae; genus Vitis; species Vitis riparia. The sequence continues at coordinate 22,669,633 of NC_048444.1, forward strand.
GTGCTTTCTCAATAATAATTAATAACCAAATCGAAATCTTACAATTTTTTTTAAGACTTTGAGACTAGTACCTAAAAATCCTCATCCATTGTCATCATTAGTTGGAAGTATTAATAGATCTAAACACAAAAAAATCAAAATAATAACATCCAAATCAAAACCTTACAATTTTTTAGATTTGGAGAGCACATGATCAATGGTATTTGAAAGTGCTCATCCATTTTTCATCCTTAGCTAGAAGTGTTAATAAATCTAAACATATATATAAAAATCAAAAGGTTAAATCAAGATTGATAATCGATTATAAGTATTAAAATTTTTAGAAAATTTTTAATTATTATATTAAATTCATACATAAACAATTAATTGAATTTCATTAAATTCAATAAAAATAAATAGAGTTGAATAGAAATAATAATTAAAGGTGTCATTTGCATACACTTTTATTCTTAATATTTTCAAAAACATAAAACGTAAATGTTTTAATAATTATATTTTTAGTTTTTATAAAAAAAAAAAATGTAAACTATGAATTTTTATTAAAAATTCATTTTTGTGTAAATCTTATGAGATGAGATCAAGTGTAGGATATCACTTGAGAGAAAAATATAAATATAAGGTATCACTTAGGATTTGCCAAGTATGGGATATCATTTTGGGAGTTCAATAGTGAGACATCACTTAATGAAAATTGTAAGTGTCTATTGGAGTCAATTAATCCAAATATAAAGTTCTAAGGCTTGGTTTGAAAGTCTTAATATAGTGGAACCTAGCACTTGGGATTGGAATTCAAGGAGAGTGGATGTAGGCCGAGATTTGTGCTAATCATTATATATCTTGAGTTTGAATTTTCCTATTTCTTACTCTCTTTATTTATATGCAATGATTTTTTATTGTTTTTATTACATTGTTGCTTATTTATCTCCTACATTCATCATAATTTATAATATCTGCCATCTTCAAATTGAACAATTTCTTCATCAGATGCACCTTATTGTTTGCGGACAACTTTTCAAACATACCAGACAAAGCCTTCATCAGATTTGCTGTGGTATTCTCCTTTACAACATTGTGTGCAACAGACCTAGATAGAGTTAACCTAATAACTCCTAAAACCTGTCTGTCAAGAAGCGCCAATTCCTCAGCATTCATACTCTCAGGTTTTGTCCCCAAAAGAGGCAGATGCAATTTCCTCCCATAGAGATAATCTTCAATCTGCATCCTCCAATATGCAAAGTCTGTGCCATCAAACTTTTCTATTCCAGACGCCTTTCCTGCTTCCTCTGCCATTGCTCCCACTCAAACCTAACCCTAGGCTCTAATACCAGTTGTAAGGAATGAAACCGAATTCCCAACCTATGAGAAACAAAAAATAGAGAAAACACATGCCAAAGAAAAACAATCACACACACAAGATGGTATTTACGTGGTTCTGCAATTTGCCTACGTCCATGGAGTTGCAGGGATATCATTATTATCAGGGAAGAATACAGAGTACAACATACAGCAGCTACAATATTTTCTCTCTATATATAACACGGCAACCACACCACACTAAAAAACCCTAATTACAAAAAGTGGTTCCACAATGGGCTAAACCGGCCTAACAAGTCTCAGTAAATCTCCCATTAAAAAGCCATGCAAAATTATTTGGGTCGGGTCGCCAAACCGGATCAAACAAAAAGCTAAGCTCCACAAAGCCCAACAAATAGTACCAACACAGAACATGAAGAAAAAGATAAAAGTTATTCAATATGATGTGAGTTGCAAGTTGTTACTTGTGAGGTAGATGTTTGTGGTTAAGATGCCTCAACCCTAAAATTGATTCCACTTATCCGTTTTATGGTTGTCTCTTTTATATTAGAATAAAAAAGATTATTCCATTCATATGTAGGACCTACAACTTATTTGAAATTAAAAGGACTTTATGAAAGCAATTATATATGATTTATGTCAGGATTCTAACAATATCAACCTAAGGTAAACCCCTAAGAGGGGGTGAATTGGGTGTTGGGATTTTTTTTTTTTTGGTGCATCAGTAGCACAACATCTGAATGAATGTAATACAATCACAAATCAATTGTCGTCTATAGAAATTGATTTTGATGATGAGATTCGTGCTCTGATCGTCTTGGCTTCTTTGCCAAATAGTTGGAAGGCAATGAGGATGGCAGTAAGCAATTCTAAGGGAAAGGAAAAGCTCAAGTACAATGATATACGAGATTTAATTCTAGCTGAGGAGATTCGCCGAAGAGATGCAAGTGAAACCTCAGGATCGGGTTCTGCCCTAAACCTTGAGACAAGAGGCAGAGGTAATGATAGAAATTCAAACCGGGTTAGATCAAAATCCAAAAATTCTAATTGGAATAGAAGTAAATCTAGATCAAGCCAACAAGTACAATGCTGGAACTGTGGGAAAACAGGTCACTTTAAAAGGCAATGCAAAAGTCCTAAGAAGAAGAATGAAGATGATTCTACTAATGCTGTAACAAAAGAGGTACAAGATGCATTATGTCTTGCAGTAGATAGTCCACTTGATGATTGGGTTTTGGATTCAGGAGCTTTGTTTCATACCACTCCACACCGAGAAATCATACAGAATTATGTTGCAGGTGATTTTGCTAAAGTGTATTTGGCTGATGGTTCAGCCTTGGATGTTGTGGGTCTGGGAGACGTCCGGATATCATTGCCGAATGGGTCTGTTTGGTTATTGGAGAAGGTTCGACATATTCCTGATCTGAGGAGGAATCTAATTTCTGTTGGACAACTTGATGATGAAGGACATGCAATACTATTTGTTGGTGGTACTTGGAAGGTTACAAAGGGAGCTAGGGTATTAGCTCATGGAAAGAAGACCGGTACTTTGTATATGACCTCATGTCCAAGAGACACAATTGCAATTGCTAATGCAAGTAGTGATACAAGCTTATGGCACTGTGGACTTGGTCACATGAGTGAGAAGGGGATGAAGATGCTGTTGTCAAAAGGAAAACTACTATAATTGAAGTCCATTGATTTTGACATGTGTGAAAGTTGTATCTTAGGAAAGCAAAAAAAGGTGAGCTTCTTGAAAACTGGCAGGACACCGAAGGCTGAAAAATTGGAACTAGTACACACTGATTTGTGGGAGCCTTCTCCGGTTGCATCCCTTGGAGGTTCAAGGTACTACATTACTTTTATTGATGACTCAAGCAAAAAGGTATGGGTTTATTTTCTGAAAAATAAATCTGATGTATTTGAAACTTTTAAGAAGTGGAAGGTCATGGTTGAGACAGAAACAGGTTTGAAAGTAAAATGTTTGAGGTCAGATAATGGAGGAGAGTACATAGATGGAGGGTTCAGTGAGTATTGTGCTGCACAGGGAATTAGGATGGAGAAGACTATTCCTAAGACACCACAGCAGAATGGTGTGGCTGAGTGCATGAACAAAACTATCAATGAGCGTGCTAGAAGTATGAGGTTGCATGCTAGACTACCAAAAACTTTTTGGGCTGATGATGTTAGCATTACAGCTTACCTGATAAATCGAGGACCATCAGTTCCCATGGAGTTCAGACTTCCTGAGGAGGTTTGGAGGGATAAAGAGGTGAAGTTTTCACATTTAAAAGTTTTTTGTTGTGTTTCTTATGTTCATATTGATTCTGATGCTCGTAGTAAACTTGATGTAAAGTCAAAAATATGTTTTTTCATTGGCTTGGTGATGAGAAATTTGGCTATAGGTTTTGGGATGAACAAAACAGGAAAATCATCAGAAGTAGAAATGTGATATTTAATTAACAAGTTATGTACAAGGACAGGTCAACTGTAGTGTCAGATGTTACAGAGATAGATCAAAAGAAATCTGAGTTTGTCAAATTAGATGAATTGACTGAAAGTATTGTCCAAAAAGGGGGTAAGGAAGATAAGGAGAATGTAAATTCACAGGTAGATCTGAGTACACCTATAGCTGAAGTTCGCAGATCTTCCAGGAACATTAGACCTCCGCAACGTTATTCACCTATTTTAAATTATCTCCTATTGACTGATGGTGGTGAACCAGAGTGTTATGATGAAGCCTTGCAAGATGAAAATTCAAGCAAGTGGGAGTTAGCCATGAAGGATGAGATGGATTCCTTGTTGGGGAATCAGACATGGGAACTAACTGAATTGCCAGTAGGAAAGAAGGCTTTGCACAACAAGTGGGTATACAGAATAAAGAATGAGCATGATGGTAGCAAACGTTACAAGGCCAGATTAGTTGTTAAAGGGTTCCAACAGAAGAAGGGCATTGACTACACAGAGATATTTTCTCCAGTTGTGAAGATGTCAACAATCAGACTTGTACTAGGAATGGTGGCTGCAGAAAACTTACATCTTAAGCAATTAGATGTGAAGACAGCATTCCTTCATGGTGACTTGGAGGAAGACTTTTACATGATTCATCCAGAAGGGTTCATTGTTCAGGGACAAGAGAATCTAGTCTACAAACTGAGAAAGAGTTTGTATGGCCTTAAACAAGCTCCTAGATAGTGGTACAAGAATTTTGACAGTTTTATGCATAGAATTGGGTTCAAGAGATGTGAAGCTGATCACTATTGCTATGTTAAGTCTTTTGTCAATTCTTACATCATATTACTGTTGTATGTGGATGCTATGCTTATTGTAGGGTCTAACATTGAGAATATTAATAATCTGAAGAAGCAATTGTCCAAACAGTTTGCAATGAAGGATTTGGGAGCTGCAAAGCAAATCCTTGGTATAAGAATCATTAGAGACAAGGCTAATGGTACATTGAAGCTTTCACAGTCAGAGTATGTGAAGAAAGTTCTCAGCAGGTTCAACATAAATGAAGCTAAACCAGTGAGCACACCCTTGGGTAGTCATTTCAAACTAAGCAAAGAACAGTCACCGAAGATAGAAGAAGAAAGGGACCATATGAGCAAGGTGCCCTATGCCTCAGCTATTGGTAGCTTGATGTATGCTATGGTGTGTACAAGGCCAAACATTGCACATGCAATGGGAGTTGTGAGCAGATTCATGAGTAGGCCTGGAAAGCAACATTGGGAGGCAGTCAAGTGGATTCTAAGATATCTAAAGGGTGCATTAGATACATGTCTTTGCTTCACAGGTGCAAGTTTGAAACTGTAGGGTTATGTAGATGCTGATTTTGCCGGTGATATTGATAGTAGAAAGAATACTACTGGATTTGTTTTTACTCTAGGTGGTACAACCATATCATGGGCTTCAAATCTACAGAAGATTGTTACTTTGTCTACTACAGAAGTTGAGTATGTTGCAGCAACTGAAGCTGGAAAGGAGATGATTTGGTTACATGGTTTCTTAGATGAATTGGGTAAGAAGTAGGAGATGGGATTCTACACAGTAACAGTCAAAGTGCAATTTTTCTTACCAAAAAATTCGGCTTTTCATTCAAAGTCAAAGCATATACAAACAAAATACCACTTTATCCGTTACCTTGTTGAAGATAAACCGGTAATACTTGAGAAGATTTGTGGATCTAAGAACCCGGCAGACATGTTGACTAAGGGTGTCACTATTGAGAAGTTGAAGCTGTGCGCAGCTTCAATTGGTCTTCTAGCTTGAGGACATGAGGATGAGTTGCAGGGATGAGGGATTGTTTCTTGGAGTATAGCGGTTTGATGTTGGTTATTAAACTAGTCTCCAAGTGGGAGATTTGTTGGGCTTTGTGGAGCCTAGTTTTTTGTTTGATCCGGTTTGGCGACCCGACCCGAATAATTTTGCATGGCTTTTTAATGGGAGATTTACTGAGGCTTGTTGGGCCCATTTAACCCATTGTGGAACCACCTTTTGTAATTAGGGTTTTTTAGTGTGGTGTGGTTACCGTGTTATATATAGAGAGAAAATATTATAGCCGTTATAGGTTGTACTCTATATTCTTCCCTGATAATAGTGATATCCTTGCAACTCTATGGACGTAGGCAAATTGCCGAACCACGTAAATACTGTCTTATGCATGTGATTGTTTTTCTTTGGCATGTGTTTTCTCTATTTTTTGTTTCTCATAGGTTGGGAATTCGGTTTAATTCCCTACACTATTGGCCTATGTCTAGTAAGTATGGGTTCCACAATGGATCATAACTTGTCTAAAGAATACAACTTAGGATGTTGTTTTGTTTAAAAACAAAAGCATGATAGGCAATTGTGATAAAAACATTAAGGCTTATTTGGTAATTTTATTTTTTATAATAAAAAATTACTTTCAAACATAAAAAAAATACATTTGATAAACTTTTAATAAAAAAATTATTTTTTTCAAAATTTATTCTAAAAGCATATTTCTTAGAATAATTTTGAGGTGTGTTTTTAGTTATTTTTATTAATTTTTTGAATAACAATTAAAATAAAAATATTTTAGATTTTTTTTATTATACATAAATACACAGTACCTTTGTGGAGAATAAATTGAAAAAACTATTTTTTATATATAAATTCTCAAACAAAATTTTGTTTTCAAAAATAATTGATAACCATTTTAAAAATTGCTTTTAAAAACTATTTTTTTGGAGAATTGGTTTTAAAAACATTATCAAATAAATCCCTCATTGCTTCCATTTTTTCTTTTTAATTATTTATTTTTGGGTCAAGAAATTGAAGATGAATGAAGGTGGAAGGGAAAAATTGGCAAGAGAATCTTTAAAGGTAGTTTTACATATTTTTTAAAAAATGAATATTGTTGGGTCCCTATGAGGATTTTATTTATTTATTTATTTACGTTTAGCAAAGGTCGGAGGATAAAAGTACATTCTCTTTTTAAAGTAGCATAAATTTATATTTATTTTTTCCTTTTGTTTCCCTCTTTCTAACTCACCAATTCCGGATAAACTCATGAATAAGGTTATATTTGGTTCCTAAGGATGAAAGAAAAAAAATACTAAGGAAAATGATTTTTCATATTTGATTGTCCAATGAAAAAGTTAAAGAAAATAAAATATAATTAAAATTATGCTTTCTCAAATTATTTAATTTTTATATCAATGAATTAAAATTAGTGAAATAAATTTGAAGTAGTAAATAAAAATAATTTATTAGCTTTAAATCTACTTTTTATTTTCCTTCACTTTTTCTTTCTCTCTACTTTTCCTCTCTATTTTGCTTCTTTTACATTTTTCCTTAAATTTTTTTGGAACCAAACATAGCCTTAATCAATTTTAATGCCACCTTAATATGTCCATTAATAAGCTAAATTGACCATTCATGTATATTCTCACTTTTTACCACTTTTTAAAGTACGAATTTTTTGGTTTCTTATTATTTTGATGAATTTTTTGCCTCTGAATATGAAACCTTGTTGGTTTAATAAAAAAAAAGTATAAATTGCAAGTCAGTTATGGGTGATAATTTAAAAAAAAATTAAATTAGAAATGAAAAAACTTTTTATACTTTTATTTTTTTAATTTTGTTATCAAAATGTAAAGATAAATTAAATAGTAAAATTAAATTATCAAACATGAGTTTTGAAATTATTTAAATTTTTTAATATTTAATAATATATATATATATATATCTTAAATTAATTAATATATTTTTTATACACATAATACTACAAATAAGTTTGATTAAATAATAAGTCAAAACTACTATTTTCTACTAATGAGTAGATTCATGGAATGTATAATAGTGTTAATACTTGAAAATATTCCCAATCTTATTTTGGTTCCAATTATAGAATATACAAAATCTCCACTATTCTTTGTTTTCTTTTTGAATAAGCTTCTTGTATACTTTATTATTCTTTTTAACATAGATTCAACTTAGCTAAGTTTTTATCAATTTTATAATATTATATTAAAATTACATCATACAACAAATTTTGTAAATAAAAATAAATTTAATTAACCAACTTGTATATGATTAATTTTATATTCACTTAAAGCGGTAAATGATAATAATTTTAGTATCCAAAGCCTCTAAATTTTGAATAATTCAGTTGTGGGAACCATACATGACTGGTATCATCTTCTGTGATTCTGATTGTGAATGTGAAGTAAATAATCCCATGACCCTATCTTCAAATATAAGCCACTGACATATGTTTCACAACTCACATCATATTTAAAACTATTTATCATTTTCTTTGCTTTCTTCATTGGTCTAGTTGCTTTCACCAATTAAAGTTAATACTAATGGGACCTCATCCTTTGTAGACATGGGCTCCACATTGGATAATAGCTCTTGAAATGAATCCAAGTCTCAAGATATTTGTTTTCGTTGAAAATAAAAATACGACAATCTCTTTTTACTTTCTTAATAATAATAACCAAATCAAAACCTTATAATTTTTTAAACTTTTGAGAGTCTTAACACATGATCAATGGTTCCATTGTCATCTTAATCAAAAGTGTTAATGGATCTAAAAACATGAAAATCAAAATAATAACATCCAAATCAAAACCTAACAATTTTTTTAGATTTTGAGATCTTATCACATTATCAATGGTATTCGAAAATGTTGGTTCATTTTCATCATTATCTGAAAGTGTTGATACATCTGAACATACGAAAACCAAAGGTTTCAATCAAGATTGGTAAGTGATGATAAGTATTAAAAAAATTTTGAATTTTTTTTAATTATTATATTAAATTCAAACATAAATAATTAATTGAATTTCATTAAATTCAATGAAAAAAATAAATAGAGTCGAATAGAATTAATAGATAAAAGTATCATTTGCATACACTTTTATTTTTAATATTTTTAAAAACATGAAGCATAAATGTGTTCATAATTATTTTTTTAGTTTTGTAAATATTAAGGCTATGTTTGATTCTCAGAAAATTTGAGGGAAAATACAAAGGAAATAAAATAGAGAGGAAAAGTAAAAGAAAAGAAAAAGTGAAGGAAAATAAAAAATAGAGTTAAAGATGATAAATTATTTTTATTTACTACTTCAAACTCATTTTATTTATTTTAACTCATCAATATAAAGATTAAATAATTTTAAAATGGATAAGTTTCTAACTAAGTTTAATTATATTTAATTTTCTTTGAAATATTTTATAGGACAACCAAACATGAGAAAATCATTTTCCTTAATATTTTTTTTTCTTTTCTTTGTACCTTCTGGGAACCAAACATAACCTAAATGTATTTGATAGTTCTAATTTTGTTTTTTATTAAAACAAAAAACAAAGTTTGATAATTATATAAGAAAAGTGAAACAAACTAGTAATGTTTTATAATCATAATAATAATAATTTTAATTTTAATTTTAATAATAATAATAAGTTTATATAGTTGAAAATATGGGAAGACAATGGGCGTAGGCTTATGGTATCCTAAGAGTGATAACTTTGAATTAATTGGATTCTCGAATGTCGATTTTGCCAGTTGTAGGGTTGAAAGAAAAAGCACTAGTGACACTTGTCATTTCCTAGGACACTCACTTGTTTCATGGCATAGTAAGAAGCAAAATTCAATAGCTTTGTCAATGGTGAAAGCCACATACATAGTAGCCGATTTATGTTGCGAACAAATTCTTTGGATGAAACAAACACTTAATGATTTTAATTTGTCTTTTGAGCATGTTCCTATTAAATATAATAACACTAGTCCCATAAATATTTCAAAAAATCTCGTGCAACACTCTAGGACTAAGCATATAGAGATTAGACATCATTTTCTTAGAGACCATGCACAAAAGAGTGACATTACACTTGAATTTGTAAGAACAAAATATCAACTTGCCAATATTTTTATAAAAACCTCTAAGTGAAGAACAATTTGTTGATATTAGAAGACAACTGGGGGTGATTTCTTTATGATCTAATGAATTCTTGATGAATATACCCTCTGATTGTATGAATTTCATGTCATATGCATCATATAGACATATACTTAGATAAATGGTCAAATTTTGACCAAAAATCAAAATTCACTTGGCATTGGGCATCAAAAATTGGGGATTTCAATTGAAAAGAGCATATGGAGGATCAGAAAATGAGAAAAAACAGAAAAGAAAAAATTCAAATGCGTTGACCGTTGATCAGGCGGTTGACCGGATCAGGATCGGTTGACCGATTCGTCGAGGCTGATGATTTAAATACTTCCCTGCGCTTCATTTTTTTTCTCCCGTTTCCTCTAGTTCTTCAAGTGTTCTGTCGATTCAGCTGCCAAGAAATGATTTTTGAGGCCATTGCAACATATTGAGGGTTTTAGGCTGATTTTTGGAGGCTAGGGCTTCAGATTTGGGACCTAAGGCTTCCGATTTGGGATGGCTTCCCCTTTGTTCACCCGTCACAGCCAACTTCAGGACATTCCTACGCACCTAGGGCTTTCGGGTGTGTGTGTTTCTCTTTCCACCAGCTTCGCCTCCCTCATTTCTACTTTTCTGATGGCTCCTAGGAGAGAGATGGTTACCTCTAGGGCATAGGGCAAGCGCCCAGCTAAGCCATCTCAGCCTGCTCAAACAAAGGCTCACCGAAATGTGAGGTTTGACATGACCCTCTTCAGCACCGTGGAGGATTATTAGAGGTACAAATAGAAGTTCACTCAGAGAAAAGTGGTTCCATGGAGAAATATCAATTTCTCCCAACTGCAACATTTCAGGTTTGAGGGCCTCTTCAGTCGGATGGGTTGGCTGCCAGTAGTGACGTTTTTAGAGGCGATTTTCCCGACTCTGATGTGTGCATTCTATTCAAGGGCTATTTATGGAATTAGTGGCCCGCTTATTTCCACCGTTAGAAGAGTTGAGATTCAGTTGGACCCGGAGAGTATCTTCCATATTTTTAACATTCCTCTAGTTAGACTCAAGGTGTACGAGTCTAAGACTTGGCCTACTTTGCCGGGTTTCGAGCCTAGAGAGGCCATTAAGAGGATTTTCAGACTGGTAAATGCCCAAGGGATGGGCAAACCACCGGCTCATAGCCTGACCATGTCTAGCAGAGTACTACACCACATGATCTACTTCATCTTGCTACCACGAGGTGGACACCGAGACGAGGTCTACTACCTTGAGGCATTCCTCGTGGACTTGATTCTTACAGGGAGATGGATTCACTTGGGGTATTCGATGATGATGCACATGATTTCATGCTACAAGAGCTCGACCCGCATACTCCCCTATGCCCGCTTCCTCACCAAAGTATTCAAGAATGCCAGAGTCGATTTGAGTAGAGAGAGAGATTTCGAGGCCCCCAGTATTTATGATACTTATGATGAGTAGTCTTTGGGGCATATGAAGTTTGAGAAGGCCCTCGATGGCTCCTAGGTTCAGAGAGTAGAGCGACCACCAACACAAGCCCGATGACAGGGACAGGTGCATCCTAGAGTAGAGGAAGAGCCCGAGATCCGAGAGATGGAGGATGGGTTAGACCCTCAGAAAGGCTTTGAGTAGAGAAAGCCCAAGCTTGACATCCCTTTACTCCAGTCAAAGGGTATTCGGTTTGAGGCCACATTTTCAGAGTCAATGATATCCGAGCCGACATACATAGCGGGACCATCTTCTCAACCATCATTCACCGAGCCTCTTCACACCGAGACATCACCTCATCAAGCACCTCATGCTTCTAATCATGTGTCTTAGATGGATTTATCTACTCAGATCAGCTCACTTGGCACTCGCATGGAGGAGCTTGCGGTAGTCAGTGATACTCGATTCTACTCCATGGAGGATCACATGGATCAGTATCAAACTAGCTTCACTTCTCAGCTTGAGTATCTACAGTAGAGATTTGAGTGTATGGAGGATCGCATGGATCAATAGCAGGCTGCATTTAATCATCTCCACTAGTGGATTGAGCGTATTGAGAGTCGTCAGGAGAGTCAACATGAGGAGATAATGGCTTACCTCTGCTCCGTGTTTCCACCTCCACCTCCTCAGCCTTGATTTGACAAAGACCCCTTTCGGTTTTTTTTTATGTTGCCAAAGAGGGGGAGATATTTAGGATCTAGGAGACCTACATGCATATCATTGTCATATCATTTGTTTAGATTAGCTTATATGTTTATGTTTCATGTACATTTGACTTTACTATATATATATATGATATGCTATTTTCATGATTTACATTGTTTCCTATTGAAATTTCACATGTCTTAATTATCTTCGTTTTAAATTCATAAATTTTGATTGTTTGATCCATGATTGTTTTGAGGGGGAGATTTTTTTTTTCTTCTTCTCTCCTAGATAACCAAGGTTTGTCATATAAAAAATGGGGAGATTGTTAGCCCAAGGGTTCTCCTAATCAGGTTTTGATGATAACAAACCATTGTTAAGTGACTAATTAGTTTGAATGGTAAATAATCTCAGGTATAAATTCGAAAATTCATCAAATGACCAAATGGATACAAGATCAAGACTTTTGGAAGACTTTTGATCATAGGAAACGAATGTAAGATGAATGCATGGGTGCACTTAGGTTTTTCATATCTTTCCATGCATCTTTGAAAACTCGGTTTATTCTATAAAATTACGTTTTCATTAAAACCCGAGTTTTATCAAATGTACCTTAAGAAAAACATTTCAAAATTGGCATATCGATTTACCTAAAGTCCTTGCCTAAGTGTTAGAAAAGAAAAGAAGTGAAAAAGATAGGTTTTCGAGGTCAAAATGTTGAACTGGTCGAGGCTTTGGCCAACCGGCTCAATCGGTTGGGACCGGTTGCCCTTGACCGGTTGAGGTCTGGTCAAGAAGTGTCAAAAACACTCTCTCTCTTCTAGTAGCCTTCTCTTCCCGGTTGAGGTTCCCTCATTCCCGATCGACCTCCGGTTGAGGTCCGGTCGAGGTTCAATCGAGGCAACAGTAACCTACCAAAGCATTAAATGCTCCAATGGCTAGTGAACCGGTTGCAACTCGACCGGTTAAGGCTGCTTTTTGCTTTTCTTAGCTCCCGGGTTTAGAAACCTATAAATTGAGAGCTCCACTTTGTTTATGATATAGAGAACACTTGCAATCAATTGTCTACCCACTTGTTTTTGCCTTTAAAGCTCTCATTTATTTCTTAGTGCATTTAATCCTCACTTGCATATCTTTTAGTGCACCCTTGTGAGTCATCCTAGCTTTGTTTTGTATTTGAGCTATTGTTGAGCTAGGTTGAGGGATTCATTCTTGTAAAAACTGAGTGTTAAAACCTTCAAGAGGTTTGAATCTTGAAAAGATTGTGTAAGAGTCTATTAGAGTCGGAATCCAAGTGTAAGAAGATTGGAACCTTGGTTGAAGCTTCAAGTTAGTGGAACCCTCAATCGGTTAGGAGATTGAGGATAGTGGACGTAGGTAAGGAAGTGTCGAACCACTATAAAATCCGAGTTTGAATTCTCTAACTCTATCTCTTTATTTTTTATTATATTGTGCTTGAATTTGTTGTATTGAAAAAGTTTTTGAAAAATCCAATTCACCCCCCTCTTGGGTGTTTTTCCTTATTTAAGCATAACCTTTATTTTCTCCAATATGACAAAGTATTTTTAAAAATAATAATAATAATATATATATTAAAAAAAAAACCTAAATACGAAGCAATAAGAATTTTTTTGTAGGTTAAAAACAATGAGACCCTTTTGAATAGTGATTTTTTTTTTTTTTAGATTGCACTTCTCTAACACAACTTTTTAATGTTCTCTAGCATTGGTTATCATTTTCTTCATTTCTTCATTGCTATAGTTGCTTTCATCAGTCAAAGTTAATATTAATGGGAACAAATGTATAATGTTCTCTAGCATTATAAAGGTTTTTTTTTTTATTATTTATTGCACACGTTAATAACTTCACTCATATAATTTTTGTTCCCTACTTTGGTAGAAATTAGAATTTGCATACAAACAAAAGAGTGAATAAAAGCATTATTCAAATGTATTTATGTCAAATGACATAATTCTACAATAACTCTTATTGTAAAAGAGAAAAAATAAAGAGAAGAACTTAAAAGAAAAATTCAAGTATAGCTCCTACTTATTAAATTCAAACTATAATTAGTTTAACAAGTATTTTGTAATTATATAAATATCCCTAAGACTAACATGAGAAATGGAGTATCTATAGATTACTCCACGATGACATAAGTATAAAAAGGTTTGAGGAAGGTTAATTGGATTTAATTAAGACATCAAGTAGACAAAAGGTTTTAATTAAGCAAAAAAAGTTTTAAAAATGATTTTAAAAACTCTTGAGTGATTAATCACTATCTAGAGTAAAACAATGTTTTAAAAGGTTTTTTTTTTGTTCCTAAAAAATACTAAGGAAAGAAAAAGAAATGGTAAGCAAAATGATTTTTTCATGTTTAGTTGTCTTGTGGAAAATACCAAAGAAAATCAAATATAATTAAAACTAGTTAAAAACTTATGAATTTTTAATTTATTTAATCTTTATTTTAATAAGTTAAAATAAATAAAATAAGTTTGAAATACTAAATAAAAATAATTTATTGATTTTAAATTTACTCTTTTTTTTTCTTCTTTTTTTTTCCTTTTTTTCTAATTTTCTTATTTATGTTTTTCCTTTTTCATTTTCCCTCAAATTTTCTAGAAACCAAACATAGCCAAAATGATTTTAAAAACTCCTCAAGTATCACTTGGGGAGTTCAAAAGTGAAAAAAAAAAATTTGTAAATTAGGAATTTGTATTGAAAAATTCATTTTTTATAAATCTTATGAGGTGAGTTCAAGTATGGGGTATCACTTAGGGGAAAAATTTAAGTATTAGGTATCATTTAAGGTTTGACAAGTGTGAAGTATTACTTGGGAAATTTAAAAGTGAGAATCTGAGGAAAATTACAAATGTCTATTAGAGTTCATTAATCTACTATAAAACTCTAAGGCTTGGTTTGAAAGTCTTGGTATAGTGAAACTCAAACTTGAGATTAAATCACTATAAATCTTGAGTTTGAATTTCTCTTTTTTCTACTTTATTTATATGTTATTATTCTATATTGTTGCTTATTTATTTCTTACATTTATCATAGTTAATATTTATTATAATATTCAAAAAGACCGATGTCAAATTCATCCTCCTCTTGAGTATTTACCTTAGGTTGATATTATTAGAATCCTAACTTAAACCATATATGATCGCTTTTGTAAAGTCCTCTGAATTTCAAATTAGTTGTGGTCATCAAAGATGAATGGAATCATCTTTTTTATTCGAATATAAAAGAGGCAACTGTATAACGCCATTCCTAAACATAAACCATTGAGGCTTGTTAGCCACAAACATCTATCTCACAACTCACATCATATTTAATACCTACTGTTTTTTTTTTTTTTTTTCATTTTCTTCATTGGTACTATCAACCCACTATTTAGTAAGCATGGGTTCCACAGTGGGTGATAACTTGTCTAAAGAATACAACTTAAGATATTGTTTTGTTTGAAAATGCGAGCATGACATGTTATTGTGTTTTCTCAATAAAAATATTAAGGTTTATTTGGTAATTTTATTTTTTATAATAAAAAATTATTTTCAAAAACAAAAATGTATTTAATAAATTTTTAATAAAAAATCATTTTTTCAAAATTTATTCTAAAAGCATATTTTTTAGAATAATTTTGAGGTGTGTTTTTAGTTTTTTTTTGTGAATTTTTTGAATAACAATTAAAAAAATAAAAAAATAATTTAAAAACTTTTATATTATGCATAAATGCATAACACCTTTATGGACAATAAGTTAAAAAAAACTATTTATTATATTTGACTTCCCAAAAAGAAAATAGTTTTCGAAAATAATTAGCAACTATTTTAGAAATTGTATTTAAAAACTTTCTTGTTTCTTTTCTTTTTTTTTTTTTTTTTTTTTTTTTTTTGGAGAATTGGTTTTAAAAATAAAATTATCAAATAAATCCCTAATTGCTCCCATTCTTTTCTTTTTTTTTTAAATATCTATTTTTTGTCTCAAAATTGAAGATGAAGAAGGTGGAAAGGAAAAAATGACAGTGATTCTTTAAGGGTAGTTTACATATTTATTTAAAAATGAATATTTTTGGGTCCTTATTAGGATTTTTTATTTTTTATATTTTTTAAAATGGCATAAATTTATATTTATCTTTTTCTTTTGTTTCTCTTTTTCTAACACACCAATTCTAGATAAATCGATAAATTAATCAATTTTTATATGACCTCAATATGCCCATTAATAAGCTAAATCGACCACTCATATATATTGCTCTCACTTTTTACCACTTTTTAGAACTCTTAGTGTTGATAGATTTAAACAACACAAAAACCAAAGGGTTAACACAAAATTGGTAAGTGCTGATGAATTTAAACAACATGAAAACCAAAGAGTTAACACAAAATTGGTAACAGTTCTATTTGGTACTGAATGGGAAATGAATTAATGTTTCTAATTTTTAACTTTCTATTAAAATTATACATAAATAATTAATTATATCTTAATAAATATAATATAAATTAATAAAATAAAGTAATTAATTAATGTGTCCTAGTGTACAATTTCGAATTTGCTATTTTTAAAAATAGAAAAATAAATGACTTTTCAATTGTATTTCTAATTTTATGAATATTAACCATTATAGCACCAAATTTGTTTCTAGTTGTAGAATGAAAATATTTTTTGTATTATTGTGTAATAAAAATAAAGAAAATATGTTTTCAATGTTTCTTAAGATTTTTGAAGAATTTTATCTGTCTATAAGTATGAAACCTTGTTGGTTTAATAAAAAAAAAGGAATAAATTGCAAGTAAGTTATGGATGATAATTTTTTATTTTAAAAAATTTAGAAATGTAAAAACTTTTTTATACTTTTATTTTTTATTCTTATTATCAAATTTAAAGATAATTAGTTTTAGTAGGTTATCAAACTTTTAAATATTATAAAATATAAAAATACAAAAAAAAAATCTTAAATTAATATATTTTTTATAGGCATAATACTACAATCAAGCTTGATTAATAATAAGTCAAAATTATTATTTTCTATTAATGTGTAGACCCATGGAATGTATGATAGTGTTAATACTTAAAAATACTCCCAATTTTATTTTGGTACCAATGATAGGATATACAAAATCTCCTATTATTCTTGGTTTTCTTTTGGATAAACTTTTTGTTTATTTTATTATTTTTTTTAGTGTACATTGTGCTTAGCAAAGTCTTTCCCAATTTTATAATATTATAATAAAATTACATCATGCAACATATTTTGTACCTAAAAATAAATTTGATTAATTAGCTTGTGTCAATTAATTCACGTCTCTTTTTTGAAATATGCATAATAAACCATAAGTGGTTACTTTTGTACTCACTTAAGATGTTAGAAGGTCATAATTTTAGTAGTCAAAACGCCTAAAACCTTTGAATTTTCAACAAGTTATGGGAGCCATACATGAATGGTATCATCTTCAATGATTGTAATTGTGAATGTGAAGGAGATAATCCCATGATCCCATCTTCAAATATGAGTCATTGACATCTATTTCACAACTCATATCATATTTAATACTTTTATCTTATTCTTTGTTTTCTTTATTATTGTGTTGACAGAAGCTTAGATGCAAACATCTTTAATCAAAAGAACACAAAGCTAAAAATAAAAAATAAATAAATAAAATCAACACAAACGGTACGCGATGTTTTAATGTGGTTCGGTATCCATGCCTACGTTCACGAATGAGAGAGAATCATTTCACTGTATAATAGAGAAAATTATAGAAGACAAAACCAGATACAACTATTGGGTTCTTGAAACATCTCATGTTTCCTCACTCTTCGTCTTCATACCCTACCATGAGCCCTCTAGCTCCATCAAGTATCTCTCGTTCTTCTTCACATCTCTATTCACCTCGTATAATTTTTACAAACTCATCTTCATCCACTACAAGAAAAAAGAAAACCTAATTTTTACTTTCCTACAACTCAATAAAAAAAACACTATTTACACAATCTACATTACAAATATACCAAATCAATGAATGTAAATCAATCATGCTAATAAAGATTTTGACATTAATAAAAAAAAGAAAAAAAAAAAAGAAAATGATAAATCTAAGAGATTTTGGGTTACCTGAGAGTCCATGAAGTAGAGAAGAGCAGTTGTGTGTGAACTATGGGTGTGAGAAGAGAGGTAGAAGAAAGTTATGGTTATGGGTTATGGAATGAGATTTTTTTGGATTGTGGGAATGTGGAAACAATGAGTTTTTTTTATATACTATCACTATTCTCAAAGTGGGCCCATTTAGTTATAATATTTTAAAATTTTTATTTTATATGGTGTCACTTTTTTAAAACTGACACTAAACTTAAAATTAATATCATCTATCCTAATTAAAAATTTTTATATGATGTGTCAACTTTATGAATTTTAAGTCATATGGTGTCATTATTTTAAAAGTGACACCATAAATAGTGACACCATAAATTATTTTTGTTGTAGTGATCTCATAACTTTTTCCCCTCATGACCTAGAATATTATATAGAGATATTTCTAACAACCTTCCTTATTCTACAAGGAAATCTAATATTACAATAATATATCAACCTATAAATATTCTATATAATATTCTTTACAAAATATATATATATATATATATATATATATATATATATATATATATATATATATATATACTAATTAAGAATTTGAGACACTTCCTAACAATCTCAACCTTGGACCAAATTCTATGAAATCAATCTTCAAACTCTCCATGACACAAACTTTTTTGTATCATATCACTACGAGATAGCAATCGACTTCACTTTCATCAGAAATTCCTTTTGCTTTCATTTTGTTGCTCTGTGATCTTTTACACTTCCAAAAATCTTCAACCCAAACTTTGATACTGGTTTGTTAGTTGCTTTCACCAATTAAAGTTAGTACTAACGGGAGCTCATCCTTAGTAGACATGGGTTCCATAATGGATAATATCTCGTGTAAGGAATCCAAGTCTCAAGATATTTGTTTTCATTGAAAATAAAAGCAAATAGTCTTTTGCTTGTGCTTTCTCAATAATAATTAATAACCAAATCGAAATCTTACAATTTTTTAAAGACTTTGAGACTTCCTCATCCATTGTCATCATTAGTTGGAAGTATTAATAGATCTAAACACAAGAAAATCAAAATAATAACATCCAAATCAAAACCTTACAATTTTTTAGATTTGGAGAGCACATGATCAATGGTATTTGAAACTACTCATCCATTTTTCATCCTTAGCTAGAAGTGTTAATAGATCTAAACATATATATAAAAATCAAAAGGTTAAATCAAGATTGATAATCGATTATAAGTATTAAAATTTTTGGAAAATTTTTAATTATTATATTAAATTCATACATAAACAATTAATTGAATTTCATTAAATTCAATAAAAATAAATAGAGTTGAATAGAAATAATAATTAAAGGTGTCATTTGCATACAGTTTTATTCTTAATATTTTCAAAAACATAAAACGTAAATGTTTTAATAATTATATTTTTAGTTTTTATAAAAAAAAAAATGTAAACTATGAATTTTTATTAAAAATTCATTTTTGTGTAAATCTTATGAGATGAGATCAAGTGTAGGGTATCACTTGAGAAAAAAATATAAATATAAGGTATCACTTAGGGTTTGCCAAGTATGGGATATCATTTGGGGAGTTCAATAGTGAGACATCTCTTAATGAAAATTGTAAGTGTCTATTGGAGTCAATTAATCCAAATATAAAGTTCTAAGGCTTGGTTTGAAAGTCTTAATATAGTGGAACCTAGAACTTGGGATTGGAATTCGAGGAGAGTGGATGTAGGCCGAGATTTGTGTTAATCATTATATATCTTGAGTTTGAATTTCCCTCTTTCTTACTCTCTTTATTTATATGCAATAATTTTTTATTGTTTTTATTACATTGTTGCTTATTTATCTCCTACATTCATCATAATTTATAATTTATAAAAAAAAAAAAAAAAAATCCCAACACCCAATTCACCCCCTCTTAGGGGTTTACCTTAGGTTAGTATTGTTAGAATCCTGACATAAATCATATATAATTGCTTCATATGATGTAAACATATATATATATATATATCTCCATTTTCCTTCTCTTACAATTTTTTCTCAAATGACATCTATTTCACAACTCACATCATATTTAATACCTTTTATCATTTTCTTTATTTTCTTTATTTTCTTTATTGGTCTAATTGGTGTTACTTTCACAAATTAAGTTAATACTAATGGGAGCTCATCCTTTATAGACATGGGCTCCACATTGGATAATAGCTCATGTGAGGAACCAAGTTTCAAGATATTTGTTTTCATTGAAATTAAAAGCACTATCATCTTTTGCGCTATCTTAGTAATAACACCCAAATCAAAACCTTACAATTTTTTAGATTTTGAGAATCTAAACACGTGATTAATAGTATCCAAAAATATTTGTCCACTTTTATTCTTAGTCGAAAGCGTTGATAGATATAAACATATGAAAAACATATGAAAATCAAAGGGCTAAATCAAGAATGTTAATCCAATTTAAGTACTAATCATAAAACATGATTAAGGAGTAAATTATAATTTTTTTTTATAGTCAGGAAAGAGATTAAAATGGGAATAATTTAGCAGTCAAAGTAAACTGAAACCTGAATGTGTTGTGTTGTGGGACTCAAACGCAGGTGGAAATGGCAGCCTATGGAATTTAGAATCGCTGAGATAAACGCAAGGTTTCCGTTAACAGGTCACATCATATTTCATAAATGTCTCCATCTTTTTCTACCGTCTTCATTGACTGATTGTGTGGTTAATAACGGAAGCCCCTTTCTACACTGCATATACATGGGTCCCACACAATAAATAATAATAATAATAATAATAAAAGAGGATTAATCCAACGCTGAAGATTTTTGTCTTTGTTTGAAAATGCAAGCATGACGGGCTCTTGTTGCTCTGTTTACATTTCGTACTCAATCTCATTGAATAATGAATACCTCTAAGTCTCATATTTTGCTTTACTTTTTAAGTACGGGCAGTACTAATAATCTTACAAGTTTGGAAATGGATCCACTTTTAAATTGAACAGCATTACTTTTTTTTGCTGAAAATTTTGAATTATTATATTAAAGTCATATAAAATTAATTGCCTAAATTTTCATAAATTTAATACAAATCAATAAAATTAAATAAAATTAATAGATAGGGTATCATTTGGATACACTTTTATTTCTACAATTTTTCAAACACAAAAAATATTCACAATCTGTCAATTATATTTTTGGGTTTTGTAAATATTAAATATATTTGGTGCTTATAATTTGTTTTTATTTTAAAAAATAAAAAATAAAATGTGTTTGTTAATCTAATAAAAAAGGAAAAATAATATAATCATTGTTTTTTATTTTATAGGTGAAATTTTTTATTCTTATAGGAGGGACTCATATATTTATGATGGAGGGTGAGTTGGGTTTTTGCATTTTAATTTTTTTTTAAAAAATAAATTAGAAATCAAACAAATGCTATATCTTTAATTTTTATTTTTTGTTATTAGATTTTAAAAATAAAAAGTAAAAAATAAGTTATCAAAACATGAATTATAAAATTATTTTTAAAATTACATTAACAAAAAATAAAAAAATAAAAAATAAACTGTAAAGAGATGTCTAAATAATATTTGATATCTTTTTAATACCAGATCTTTAGATGTAATATATTTTTCCTTAAAAGGATTAAAATTGTGATAAACTATATCTTTTTCACTTCAATTTTTAGTCTTTGAACAAACTAAATATTAGCAGAATATAAAATATGTTATATATCCAAATTGATGTTGTATATAATATGTAAGTATTCAATCAAAAATTGTTATTTGGTTTTAGTGGTGTGTCCTCGGCAAAGCATCAACAAGAATGTACTGAGATGATGGCTTATTGAGATTTGATTCTAGAAAGGGCAGCCCGGGTTTTTAATTTTTGGGAAAATTTTTTATTTTAAATGATAGCTGTAAAAGCATTGAGGAATTTACAACAGTTTTAATAACATTGAAAATTATTTCTTGAAAAGATATTTTTCATAATTTTTATATCGGTCACATGAACTTTGAAATTATTTAAAATCTTTTAATATTAAAAAAATATAACAAAAAAATCTTAAATTAATATATTTTTTATACACGTAATACTATAAATAAGCTTGATTAAATAATAAGCCAAAATTATTATTTTCTATTAATGTGTAGAGTCATGGAATGTATGATAGTGTTAATACTTAAAAATACTCTCAATTTTATTTTGGTTATAATGATAGCATATGCAAAATCTCCATTATTCTTGGTTTTCTCCAGGGTAAACTTTTTTGTCTACTTTATTATTTTTTCTAGTGCAGATTGTGCTTAGCTGAGTCTTCACCAATTTTATAATGTTATAATGAAATTACATCATACAACATATTTTGTATATAAAAATAAATTTAATTAACTAGCTTATATCAATTAATTGATATCTATTGTTTGAATGATCACTTTTGTACTCACCTAAGATGTTCAAAGGTAATAATTTTAGTAAGCCCAAAGGTCCAAAACCTCTGAATTTTCGAACCCCGAGTCATTGACGTGGATTTAATACCTTTTATCTTATTCTTTGTTTTCTTTATTTGTGTAGTTGCTTTCACCAATTAAAGTTAGTACCAACTTGTGCTCATCCTTAATAGATAATATCTCCTATAAGGAATCCAAGTCCCCACATATTTGAACCTTAAAATTTTTTATACTTTGAGAGTCTTAAGGCCTGATCAATGATCAATGATCAATGGAAATAATTTAGCAGCCAAAGAAGACCAAAACTTGAATGTGTTGTGGGAGTCAAATGCAGGTGGGAAATGGCAGATCATGGAATTTAGAATCGCTGCTTGTGATTTGTCTTTTTCTCTATTTTCTTGATTGCTATAGCTGTTTCATTCATTGAGGGCAATAATGGATGGGAGCCCCTTTTCAGTAGATATAAGAATGGTTCATATAAAGGAATCCAGGGCTCAACGTATTTGTCTTTGTTATTGAAAACTGATAGCCCACTTTCATGTGAGTTACATGCCAGTATTTGTATTCCTTTATTGGTGGTTATAGTTTTGTTTTTCATTTTCATCAAAAGTGATCATAGCTGAGATTGAGACACCCATATTATTGGTTTAGTAAAAATAAAAAATAAAAAATTAAAAAATTAAAAATTATGGGTGAATTGGGTGGTAATTTTCTATTTTAAAAGTTAAAAAAAAAAAGTGAAACAAATTTTATACCTTGATACGTTTCTTTCTTCTTCTTCTTCCTTTTGGTTTTTTAATTAAAATAGAATATATTAATAAATTCTATATAAAAAATTATTTTAAAAAATTAAGATATAATTTTTTTTATATCTCAACATTTAAATTTTTATCTTTTTAATATAAACATATGGTATATTATATAAAGATAATATTATTTTAATCTTTTGTTCTTAAAATAAAAAATGCAGCTGACGTGGCAATTGACAAGTAAACCAATGAATATCCTGAATGATCATGCACACATAAGAATCGAGACATGGATAGACCACGATTAGAGGGAAAATGGGTACATATCTGGGTAACGAGCCACCATGCGCTATCAATAGAGAGGGTTAGTACACCATATAGAGCACAAAACATATCACATACATCATTGAGTAGGGATTAAAATCGTTCGAAAGAAAACTGGATTTTTGAAATTTAATTAAAAAAAATGGAGTTTTAGAGATTATTTGAAAATTGGATTTTTAGGAATTAAATGTAAGAATGAGAACTTTTAGAAATTAAATTTGAAAGAAAAACGGGATTTTGAAGAATTATTTGAAAGTTCGGGATTTTAAAAGAAATTAAGTTACGAAAATTGAGATCATGGGAGCTAAATTTTGAAAGGGATCTTAATCGTAAGTTATTTGAGGTGTAGAAATTATGAAAGTTGATGTACAAAAAAATTGGAAATCTTAGAAATCCATCGAAGGCAGAATTTATAGAAATAATGAATAAGATGATAAGGATAATGATAATAAATAAGTAGCGGGGTAAATACGGGAATTGGAGCATGGGAAACTGAAAATTAAGTTCGGAGATAGGACAATTGGAATTTCAAATAGCTAAATTTAGGAATTGGAATTTTGAAGAATTAGTCTTTAATGATTGAAATTCTTAAGAGAAATAAATGGGTAAGTACGGAATAATGTTACTAATTAATCAAAAAGATATTTGGACAGATGAATAGTGAATGGTGAGATTTGTGCGATTAAAAATTAAATTGGAAAATCGGATTTTGACGAAAGTGATATTTGAACGGATGAAAGTAAATAGTGGGATTTTGAAAATTAATTTTGAAAGTCGGGCTTTTGAATAATTGAACTCTAATTATTGGGATTTTTAGAAGAAAGAAACAAGTAAACGTGGAATTTATAATAATGATAACAGAGATGATATTTAAATGAATAAAAGTGAATGGTGGAATTTTTTTTAGTCTAAAGGTTAAATTTGGAAATCTGGTTTTGAATAGTTGAATTTTAATGATCGAAATAAATATATAAACAAATATGGAATAATGATACTTATTAACAAAAATAATGTTTAAACAAATAAAATAAATAAATAAATAAAAATAGTGGAATTTTTCTAATTGAAGATTTGAATTAGGGCGTCGGATTTTTAAAGGATTAGGCTTTGAATAAATAGGTAGGTATGAAATTATAATATTAATTCACGAGAATAATATTTAAGCGAATAAAGAGGGATAGTAGAATTTTTGGGATTGAAGTTTTGATTCAGAAATTGGATTTTTGAAGAATTGGATCTTATATTATATAAATAAATAGATGTGGAACAAGAATCCTAATTAACAAAAATAAAATTTAGACAAATAATGGAATTTATGGGATCGAAAGTTGAATTAAGACAAGGGGTTTTCGAAAGATTGGACTTTGAATAGATATGGAATAATGATTCTAATGGGTGAGGATAAAATTTAGACGAATTGTAGAATTTTTAGGAATGAAAAATTAAATTAAGACGTGAGATTTTTGAAGAACTAGGTTTTAAATAAATAGATGAATATGGGATAATAATTCCAATTGATGAACACAAGATTTAAACAGATTATTGAAAGATTAAATTAAAGCATAGGATTTTCTTGATGGATTAGACTTTGAATAACTAATAAATACGGTATATAGATTCGATTTACGAAAATATGATTTAAACAAGTATTTCGAAGAATTAAATTAAAACATGGGATTTTTGGAGGATTAATCTAAATAGATGGATGAATATAGGATAATAATTCCAATTGATGAACACAAGATTTAAACGGATTATTGGAAGATTAAATTTCTAAAAATAAATATGGGATAATGATTCTAATTGATGAAAATAAGGTTTAAACGAATTATTGAAAAAGTAGGTTAAGGCACGGGATTGTTGAAGGATTAGACTTTAAATAAATAAATAAATATAGGATACTAATTCTAATTAAGGAAAATAACATTTAGACTAATAGTAGAATTTTAGGATTGAAAATTAAATTATGACATTAGATCTTTTTAGAGGATTGGACTTTGGATAAATAAACTAATATAGGATGATAATACTAATTAACGAAAATAGTCATTTAAACCGAATAAAAGGAATAGTGAAATTTTTAGGGGTTTGAAAATTAAGCTGGGACATTGAATTTTTGAAGAGTTGGACCTTAAATGAATAATAACAAAAAAACACACAGGGGATAAGAATTCTAGTTAACGAAAATAATATTTAGGCGAATAATAGAATTTTTAAGGTTGAAAGTTAAATTGAGGCTTTTGAAAGATCGGACTTTAAATAAATACGGGATGATGATTCTAATCGATAAAAATGAAACTTAAACGAATTGTAGAATTTTTAGGATTGGAAAATTAAATTGAAATATGGAATGTTCAAAGGATTAGACCTTAAATGACTAATAAGTACGGGATTGTAACTCTAAGTGATGAAAATAAGATTGAGTTGAATTGTAGAGTTTTTAGGATTTGAAAATTTAAATTAAAACATGAAATTTTTGAAGGATTAAACTTTAAATAATTAGATAAATATGCAATAATAATTCTAATTGATGAAAATAAAATTTAAACGAATTAGTGAAAAATTAAATTAGGATTGGGGATTTTTGAAGGATTAAACTAGATAGATAAATGGATATAGGATAGTAATTATAGTTGATGAAAATAAGATTTAAACGAATTAGTGAGAGATTAAATTAGGATTGAAAAATTAAATTAAAAATATGGAGTGTTTGAAAGATTAGGATTAAGTTTTAGCGAATGAGATTTTTAAAAGGTGATAAACAGATTTATACGAAATAATAATAATAATTAGTAATCATAATGTTTAAGCTAGTGAAATTGAATAGTATAAATTTCGAAATAAAAATATAATTAATAATTTATCTTTAAGTTTGAGCTAACTAAATTGATGAAGATAAAAATAATAAATAAATAAAAATAGAAATAAAATAAATAAATAAAATAAAGTAAAAAAAGAGTAAAATGACAACGCATGAATAATCAAGTAATTTATTAAAATTAAAGACTTAAAACTTGTTAGGATATGAAGTAGCTAAATGGGCTCACTTATCATGGACTCGGGCTGGGCTCCAAAAACAAGCCCATATTTGATACCATGGGCAAACCAAAGGGGCTAACTGGATCACAAACTTGGGCTTGGCTCTAAAAACAAGCCCATATTTGATACTATGCGCAAACCAAAGGGGCTAAATGGATCACAAGCTTGGGCTTGGCTCTAAAAACAAGCCCAAGTCCAATGCTAGCATGGGCGGGTCTAGAGACTCATCTCCCTCACCAACTCGCCCCGCCTGGCTGCAACCCCCCTCACCATCTCTCCGCGGTGGCGGCGGCTGACTCCATCACGCCGGGATAAAGCTGGCAGCCGGTGCGCGTCGCTGTCTCGACACGTCCACGTGCTCCACCGGCTGAAGATCGAGCTTCCCTTCTTCACGGTGGCCATGTCCATGTCGCCGACGCAAGCAGACGACAGCTGGTTGAACTCCCTCTGGATTGCTCCCCCTCCAGCAGCGACACCGCCCGAGTCGGGTACGACGCAGGCGAGATCAAAGGTGCGTCTTGCACGCGTGCCGCATGCCTTCCCGTGCCTACATCAAGCGGCTCTCCATGCTGCCCCAGTCGGACTCGGGCTGCCTCGACCACCGTGGGGGCAATGGCTGCGGCGACGGTGCTTAGGATTGGCACCGATCCGGAGCTCCTAGCTGATCTGGTTCTTATGATGATGAAGACGATGAATAAAGAGATCAAAGGGACCTCAGAAAGTGGAGCTCTGGTGATGCAATGGCGTCGGGCATGAGAGAGGAGGAGCTCCAATGCCGCCATTGATCCAGCTGACCAAGCGAGCCTGAGGAGATGGGTATGAAAGGTGGCGGCCATGCATGGCTATGCATGGCCATTGAGGGTGAGAGGAATGGGTGCAACGGACGCGGATGGGAACTAGGATAGCTGAGGTAGCGGGTATGGTATGGGTTCAATGCAGCCATGTCCAGCTATGCAGGGGTGGAGAGATATTGGAAGTCCTCAATGCCATGATCAAACATCAAACCCAGGTGAGGATCCAACCTCTTGTAGGGGAAAAAATCAACAAAGTTGCAGGAAGCAAAAACAGAGCAAGCATTCTTGGGGTCTTGGATACCCACAGCAAATCACAAAATAAGATTAACAGAGGACCTTACCTGAATATTCCACTGCGTCACCTTCCTCTCTCTCGTCTGAATCTCCCCTGCGCCCTCTCTCCTTTTTCTTCAAGCTTCATTCCCTCAGATAGCCCCCACCCGGAACTAGCCAGCCACACCTCTCTTTTTTCTCCCTTCTCTGTTTTTCTTTTTTTCTCCGCAAGCCATCCACCCACCTTCCTGTTCATGCATCAGCAGGTATGGCTATGCAATCGCCCCCCCTACAGTTGCACGTCCGTGCCTAGAGAAGGGGTCCATCCGTCAGCCGCTGGGGGTCCCCTACCCCTTCTAAAATATAATGAGAAGTCTTCTGAAATCACCTCCCCCACCAAGGGGGTCTACAATATCCTATCTTACGTTTGATTGGTAATAAAATAAGATAAGTTATCTCATCACTTATCCTTTACTATATTCAATAAGTAATGGGATATGTTATCCACCTTCTTTTTTTTCATCATTTTCACATGGGATATATTAATCTCGTGATAAGATATGGGATATACATATCCCATATATAAAAAATTTATTTTTTATCAATTTTTTATTTTTTAATATACTCATTTTACAAAATAATTTTTTTATTATAAATTAATTTTTTATTAAAAAGAAAAACTAACAAAAAATATTTATAAAACAATATTAATATATGATATATAAATTATTTTTATATATTAAATAACATAATATAAAAAAATTATTTTTAAAGTTTAAATATTTTAATCATGAATATTGTTAAACATAATAAATTTTGTATTATTTAAATATTTGAATGTGATATAATTGTTATTTTAAACATTGAAAATGATATATATTTCATATTATTTTTTATTTATTTTATAAATGAAATATAAATATAATATAACATATCTTATTTGATATACTATATTAAAATCTCATATCCATAGGATATATATATCCCATTGAAAATCATATCATATTTGCATATTCTATGATTGATATATATATATATATCCTATCTTATCTAATCATGTCAATGAAGCGTAACCTTACGGTTTAATTGGACAAACTCGTTTTACGTACTTTGAAGTAAAATATAATAACTAATATTAATAAAGAATAGAGATTAGGGCACTTAGGCATGATATTAATTTTCGGTCATTTTTGTATTAATGCAAAGCAGACGGGTCTTGCACTCTCTTTTTCATGAATGCAATGCACATGGGGCGGCCTTGGAATTATATTCTCGATTAATGCAATTCGCATGGGGCTTCGCTCCGGAGACTGAATTATATTAATTTTCAGTCATTTTCTATTAGTGCAATGCACATGGGCTTGTCTCTCTACAAACTTATTTTACAAGGTTACAGTAAATTCTAATTACTAGTATATATTAGTATTATGTAGGGTTTTGTGGCAAGATATTAAGGCGTGTGACCCTGAGTCTAGATTTGAGTTGTGAGAGTGAGATGCAAGTGAATAATGGCAGACAATGGAATCGGTTATTGTGATTTGATTCATGGAAAAGGCAGCCCCATCCTCATATTATAAGTCATGGAGACCTGTTTTCCACTTGCATCTGTTTTTATATACAGGCAGTATGGCTTCCACTACTTTTCACAATAATTATAATAATCCATGCTCCATGCCAGGAATCCAAGGCTGAAAAACATTTGTTTTTGTTAAAAATGCCTAAATACACGCAAATCATTAATCAATTTTGTTTGTGTATTCTCATTTGTCTCTGCTTGGAACCCTGCTAACAGGTAGAGTAGGTGCAGAATCGGTGAGTAATAACTGGTTGATTAAAGAAAACAAAAGCCAACAGGTAGAGTAGGTGCAGAGTTGGTGAGTTATAACTGATTGTTTAATGAAAATGAAAGCAATGGGTATATCAATTTTTCCATTAACTCGGGACTTTAAATTTGTGTAGACTTTGTCGGCATACACAGACAATAAACCACAAACGAATGGTAGTAGTCCAGCTGCAACCTCTCATTTTCACTCACTTGTCATTTTGTCTGCTTACATACCTCTCAAATTTAGAATATATATAATTGGGATGAGTTGGGGCAAAGTGTTGAACGGGACTCAAATTTAGAAAACTTAAAAGAAGAAGATGAAAGAGAAAAAAAAATGGAGGAAAAGATGAAAAAAAATGATAATAAGATCTGGAATGCATCATATGGATTTGAAGAAGAGAATGATTTGATCCTTTTACATATAAAGTTTATATTAAATAATAAAAATAAGAAAAGAAAATGGATTGATGTATAGAGAGATGAGATGAATTTGTTTAATAATGCTCTATTTTAGTTTATAAAGTTTTGTATTATTTTTATATTACTTTTCTCACCTAAAGAAAAATTATCCAGCTCAAATTTGTATTTTCCATTTTTTTTTCCAAACTTCACTTTCTTGTTAGGTTTAAATAAAAAAAATACAAAAGATTAAAAATTGGAAACATCATGGACCACTTAGGCATTGTAATGCAAGCTAAATACCATAAACTAAATTTAAAAGCTAAATAAAGTAGAAACATGAATTCATAACACTTAGAAGTTTTTTTTTTCTTTATAAAAATTAGTCATTAATTTTTATGCATCAAGTTATTGATGTTAATATGGTTGTATAACGTATTGGATACCAATGAGATATAAAACAATTATCTAAGACTATTCCTTCATTCAATTAACTTCATTCAATTTGCTCAATACCATTTTTATAAATAAGACAAATTTATTAAATTGTTATTCGTACAAAATCGATGTGTTAATATAAAATATTTAATACAAATTATATGCTATACAATAATAAAAATTTCTTAAATTGTTTTCATGATAATTCTATTAGACTTGATCACCTATATATATATATAGCGGGTTCTATTCAAATGGGAAATCAATTTCTTAGAAAATGAAATATGTACTATCTTGATAGTTTCTATTTAAAGCAAGTTCTAATGAGATAATCGACTGATTGTTATTGTTAATGCCCACCCACCTTTTTGACAATTTTGTCTTGCTCTAAAGCAGGAACTATTGTCATGATCACTTGGAGCATTGTGCCCTATCCATCTTTTTGGTTTTTCCAAAAATGAAAATAAATAAAATTGAATAAAACTAGATAAAGAAGCAAAAAAGTGGAAGGGGAATAAGATGATTGTAAATGAAAGATATTGACTCTTCTTCTAAAAAGTAATTGTGATTC